>NC_034411.1:17597546-17778851 GCF_002078875.1 Numida meleagris | reverse complement strand
TGTCTTTTTTTTTCTCTTTTTCTCTCAGCAGGGGTTGTGGCAGAGACTTTTGTTTCTAATACAGTGTCTTGAAAATGCCAGAGGAGTCAGCTCTTGAAGGATTGTTTTTGCTTTTATACTAAACTTCAGATATAGGCAAATGTGCTTATGAAGCTCAGCCATTCCCAGGACTTAGTTGCATCCGATGCAAGAGCAAGGGATATCCCTTCAGCCCTGTATCCTGTGAATTAGCCTTGGACTTGTGGGAATGCCTGACTGCAGACCACAATGGCTGGTAGCGTTCCTGCTAGCAGCACAGATTTACCTTTCTCTGAGTGCTCTCGTCCTTGCTGCACAGATGTCCAGCAGCTGCACTGCAAAAGTTACCTATAAAAGATACCCAGGCTTCTTAAAACATATCAGCATACACCATACTGTGACCTGCAGCGGTGACAAAGCAGCTGAAATTACTCTAGTATCAAGTGTACAAAATTTAGAAGTAAGGGTGGGATATAGCATTGGCAGAGAAAATCTGGGCAGGCATCCTGAAGTGACTTGTCCCCAGTACTGCTCAGAGCATCTTTGGAAACCACGTTTAACAAATATGGGGATAACTGAATATAGAATGGGTTAAAATGCACTCTGTATTTTCGGGAGAACCAAGGAAGAATCAGGTGAATTATGAATTTAAGTTTTCCTTTCAGCATCACCAAAGAGCTCTACATATCCTGTAACTCCTCTCTGCACCACCTAGCCCTGGAGCACAGGGAGGCATCAGTGAGCTGGTGCCAGGGATAATGCTTAGGGGAGCATCTGCTTCACTGCAGGTCTTTGGGAAGTGCAGCAATGGTTTGGCGATGGTTAGAGGCTCTCTCTACGGGAATTCGGCTTTGCTTTCAGTGAGGATATAGCAAAGCATGCCTCTCAAATGAAAGATAATAATAATAATATTCAGTCAAGGATTTGAGTCAATATTCCATTAATTGAGTTGATACTTGTATGTCTCAGTCTAAACAGAATGTATTTGACTTCTTTTTAGAATCGTATGCCTAGTGGAGAGAAAACTTATAGTTATGCTGTTCCTATTTCAAGTTCCGAGTTATGTTTTTAACGGAGGGTTCTGATATATACTTCTCTTTCAGCTGATGCCAATGCCTATAATACTGTTAAGGGCAGACTACATTTCTGCATGTAGCACAGTAAACCTTAGGGAAGGAACAGACATTTCCACCCTCAGTTCTGATGTTTCACTGTAAGGCAGAAGATGCCCACACCATATATTTGATCGGAGCGTTGCTTATACTAGCTTTGTCCTGATTTTCACAAGCAAGGGAAGCATAATGAAACTTGCAGTCAGCCATTTCTGCCTGGGTAATATACACAACTGGCTCTGTTTCCACCTTGTTTGATTTTTGGCAGGTTTCCTCTCGTTGCTGTTTCTGTTTGGTACCTGATGGTATCTATGTTGGCAAGTTGTGTGTAAGGGTGAGAAAGAGGAAATGGGTGGCCGAGGCCTGGAGGGAATCTTTAGGGGAAGGGTGCTCAGCTGTGAAACTGGTACACAAACTCAGTTGGTTTCCACTTGTTGAAAAACAGAGTTGTTTGCATTACTTCCTTTTATGAAAGAAATCAAAAGGATCTTCTCCAGTGGCATCATTTTCTTGGCCATCTGTGAGCAGTCATGACTATATATGCAACCCATACTGCTGATGACTGGAGAATAAAACCTGGGCCCCCAGTCTAGCTGCTAGTCTTTGTCATCCTGGGGGATGCAGCAGTTGAGGTTGCAGTGTAGGCAGCAGTTCTGTATGTGCCTCCAAATAGGCGGCAGAGCTGTAATGCACCACCTTGTTTCTGTACTCTAGCAGCTTTAACTGGGGATCACGTCCTGCTTTGACAGATGATGCACAAACATGAAATAAAAGATGAATTACTAGCAGGAAGCTACCTGTAGCTCACAAAAGATGATAACAGGTTATGCACTGTGAGTGAAGGGGCGGCACTAACGCCTCCGGCTGAGCTGGAAAGGACGCAACAGCTGTGCAACAGAGAGCTGAGTCTCGGATACTACACAGCTTCCCCAGGACCCCGTGTCCAAAGCCCCAGTGACCTATCTGGCTTGGGACTTAAGCAGCTTAAGGAGTGACGGATCATTTCTGGCATTACCCCCCACATTGCTGAAAGAGTGAGATTTTCTAGTTGCTGACAAACAGAAAGAAAAACAAACTCTGGGTTCCAGTCTACAACCCTGTTCTTTTGCTAACCATTTAAAATATCTATTTAGGAAAACATCTAACTGGTCCTTCATCAAGCCTACAAAGATGAATTCTAAAATGACATTATAAGAAGGCCATGCTAAGTGCTTTGACAAAAAAACATGCAGACTCTGAAATGAAATCTTATTTACTGTGGCATTACTAAAGTGCTAAATAAACAGACAAGCTCAGAAGGGCTCGTAGGATGTGGGCGGGTGAATAAATGAGCTTTGATGCTGATGTCAGTCAACGCTAATTCCTATCCTTTGAAGAAAGTGCAATAAACATAGCTGCCAGGAATGTGAACTGGAATTGCTCTAATTAAATTAAATTTTCACTGGAATGAAAGTAGCTAAGCACCTTGCTTTGTCTCCTTTCTAACTGGACTAATTCAGATAATAATGACTTTCAGATTCTTCCATGACTAGGTAGGAGGGTAGGTTTCTTAAACATATGTAAGGATTTGAGTATGCAAAAAAAGCATTGTAGGAAATTCTGTGTATGTAAACCTTTAATTGTATTTTTCACTCAGAATTTATGACTCGATTTAGAATGTTTGATTGTCAAGAGGAAATGATCTGTACTAGCCAATTTTCAAGAGGAGATGATCTGTACTAGCCAATGAACACTTCATAGAAATATGGGCCAGTTTTTAAAGTTTATGCTTTTAAAAAGAGAGAAGTGTGCTTTCAATGGTTATGAACTACACACTGATCATGGATGGAGGCTGAGGATAAGAACCAAAAGTCAGTGCAAAGAAAAACAACAAAGGAGGAAAGATAAGAAAATGAAGACAGATGATCTCTGGATAATCCCTCTTTTTTTTGTCTCCGTGTTTCAAACAACACCTTTTGCAGATCCATTGAGTGATCTGTCTGTCCAAACTTTGCAATTTTACTTAGCAAGAAAGGTTTTGATAGGGCTACTCTTTTTAGAGGAACATAAACATAAAAATAGAGTTATTTCAGTACTTTTTTTTTTTAACCAGTGTTTTTTGAAGTGATCTTATTAGTTACCAAGAACAGCATGGCCAGAACTAAATATCTGATATATATGATCTATATCTGAGTTACAAGTGTTATTGATTTTAAATCATGTAAGGGACTCTAATGTGATAAAAATATGAATAGATGCATCTATACGTCTTATACATAGGTATAGTTTCTTAATTTATAATGGTGCTTTCTATCTGTGCCATCTGTCAGTTTCCAAAATCGGTTAGTTATAGCAAATTGGCCTGATGAGGAGGGATTCCATTAGTTACATCACTTCCAAAGATGAACACTAGATGGCAGTGGAAGACAGGAGCTGCTGAGTGGAGTGGAACTAAAACTGTCTTGAACTTTCCCAAATTCCTGCTCTCAGGGGAGGATCACTGGAGCATAAGCAGTATTTTGTAGATATATTTCGTGGAAAAAAAAGGGAAAGTGTCACAGGAATTACAGAATTGTATGAGGTGACTGAGCAGTCTCTTGAGTCTAGAGAAAAAATCAGCACAATTAGAGATTTAGTGCCAGAATGTGATATTAAGTGATGAGGCCTGGTGGCAAAACTGTCTGGGCTGAGCTTTCCTCTTTCATTTGCTCTTGCTGCTTTGCAGAAAGGAGATCTCTCCTTAAATTCATATGTTCTTTCCCGTTTACTGTCGCTTTCCTGGAGCGATACTCCAGCCCAAATCTCAACAGTTAAGAATGCCATCTTCCACAATGTTTCATGCTCTGATCTTGTCTGATCAAATACAAGTTATCAGGCTGATACAAAAGACACATTCCTGGTGTTTGGGATGAAATCTGAGCCAGAATGCAGAATTATAATGAGACTTTAATAAAAACCATGTTGAGTGAAGAGGGACAGGGAGCGAATCAGCATCTCTGACTCAGGCTGCAATCCCTGACTTCCCAGCCATGGGCAGTTTGACTCTGGGTGTTGCACATGATTCTGAGAGACTTTTAAAGAACCAGCTATCCTCACAATGGGGTGAAAGTGTAGCAGCCTGTGGTGTATGAGGGATTCACTGTGAAGTATGGGATGTTTTACTCTGGTCTTTAAAAAACATGAATATGCAGTTTTACTTAAAGTTTAACTCAAAAGTTAGGCAATGCCACAGCTGTGAGTAGCTGCATTTTGGCTCATTCTGTGCGCTAAATGAGGCAGAGATCCTTTGGGACAAAATTGTACGCGATCATGCAATTAAAAATTAACACATATGTGCAAGACAGCACAGTTACGGATGTGGCAAGCTTTTCCTGGTGTTTCAGCACTTAATGATCTAGATGTTCTTTGCTATATGTGACTTCATACAACAGTATTAGGCTTTTTGTTCTGGAAGTGTGCATGCAGTGTGATGCTGTGGCCCTGTTGAGGCGGGCAGAGAAGGAACCTGTGAAGATATGTTATATCAAGGGAGAAACCGCCCTTTGTGTTTGTCAAGGGTTTATGGGCGTTAGGCCTGATTCTGTGACAAAGGGGATGAGGGACCCACGGGCCCACGTCCCGGGAAAAGGGGAAAAGGGTAGGGAGATAGCCCTGAGAGCAAAGAACAGCGGCAACAATCTGAGGAGAAACAAACTAATTTACTAAATAAGATATCGGAATGCAAAACAACACACTATAATACAATATAATTACAATTTAAGCTGATAAATCCAATACAGAGAGAGAGAATGTCCCAGAATCAAGGTAGGCCTTACTGTACTACCGACGATAAGACGGCTGGAGAGCGAGGTGCTGCCAAGACGAGAGACGGCGGAAAAAGGGACGAGGTCTCGTGATCTGCAAGTTTTTATACTGCAAGCTTTTATCTTTTCCCTCCAGCTGGAAAATGGTAACAGAGGAGCAAAGTACCGTGGGGACTGTAGTAGTCCTTCTCTTCTGAGGAACAGGTACATTCACTACATGATGTTATGATGTGGAGTACCAATAACCGAAAATCATAAAACCATGGCAGTGTTACAAAACCCCCATTCACAGGGCTCTGTGTGCCCTCTCTCTCACCCCTCAAGGCACGCTGATCCTGTTTTGGGGTTTGTGCATGTTGCTCCGCCAGGGAAACTTTTGTGTCAGCCTTTTGCCATCAAATTCTTTTCCAGATCTTTATTTTAGGTTGGACACTGGGAAACATTTCTTCTCAGAAGGAGCGGTGAGGCATTGGCACAGGCTTCCCAGGGAGGTGGTGGAGTTGCCGTCCTTGGAGGTGTTCAAGAACTGTGTGGATGTGGCACACGGATGGGCGACGTGCGGCGTAGGGCTTTACTACAGTGACCGCCAATCCCAAGTGACGGTGGGCACCACACATGTGGCCGCCACCTTCGCCGCGCCACACTCAAGATGGCGGCCGGCAGCTACCAGGCTCGGCGCCGCTCTCAAGATGGCTGCGTCCCCATCTCCTTGCCCCGCCCCGTCGCCGGCGCCGACTTCCGGAGGGAGAGGGCGTCCGTCCCATGGTAACTGCGCCACGGCGGAGACGCCGCGGGGGCTGCTCGCTTCCTGCCGCGACGACGGGCTCAGGCAGGGCAGTGGCGGCCGCGTCCGGGACCCCGTCGCAGGCAGCCTACAGGTAGGCGCCGTGGAGTGGGCGGCTTCCCGGCTTCCCGGCTTCCCGCCTCCTCTCCTCCTCTCCTCGCCCGGCGTGCGGGGCGGGAAGCCGAGGGGAGCTACCGGGGGAGGCGGTCCCTCAGCGCTGCCGAGGTGCGTGCGCGGCCCCGCGGCAGGAGGGCGGTAACGGCCGCAGCCGGCCCCGGAGGGCACGTGGGGCCCCGCCCGGTTCGCGGCCGCTCGGGCGAGGCTCCGCTCGGGAACTGCGTCCTGCGGGGCGCGGCCCCACTCCGCCCGCCCCCGCCGCGTCCCTCCCTCCGGGCCTGGCCTCGGTGCCGGGCTGTTAGCGGGGCTCCGCTGGGGCAGCGCGCTCCGTCTGTGTCTCTTCAGCGCCGGCAAGTGCTGTAGGTGGGCTGGAGGAGCCGCTGAGGCGGAGCGATGTACGGAGGTGTATGGGCTGCCTCCGGTGTGAGGAACAGCGCCCGCTGGCTCCTTCCCTTCTTCTGGTGGAGGGTATTAAAAGTTCACTTGGGAACGCTCCTGCGTGGAAGACAGTACGGTGCTCTCTGTTTTCTCACCCTCTGGGTTAGAATGAAAACTAAGGCTTTGCAGAAGGAGCAATGGTTCAAACTGTGTTGGCGAGTGGAATCATAGAGTGGTTTGGGTTGGAAGGGACCTCAGAGCCCACCCAGTCCCAAACCCTGCCGTGGGCAGGGCTTCCCCCCCCCCCCCCAGCTCAGGCTGCCCAGGGCCCCATCCAGCCTGGCCTTGAGCGCCTCCAGGGATGGGGCACCACAGCTTCTGTGGGCAGCTGTGCCAGGGCCTCACTGCCTGAGATGGGGTCTGTTTCTTCCCCAGGAGAGGCACAAAGTCGTTGCTGAAAAGATGTGCCTGCAGGGTGTGTGTGTTATAAATGAACTGAGCTGTCTGATCAGAGTGCAAGCAGTTTGCTAGGGAACGTTTATGGAACTGCTGTCTTGGACACGCAAACAAAAAAGCCCCTGTTACATACCTGTAAATCAGTAACAAGCACTTTAGATAGCACATCCTCATTGTCAGTGGGCTCATTATTAAACATGGTCAGCTGTGAAAGTATTGATCAGTAGAGTTGCAGAGGATTCAAGGGGTGAGAAAGCAACCGGGGCAGATAAGGACACAGGATCATCCCGAGAGTGAATTCCTTTACTGGGCGAAGAGACCAGAGCCTGAGGCAAAGAGCCTGTAGGGATGGAAGGGATGTATTGTGGAACAGTCTTCAGAGTGGGGATATGAAATCACAGAATGGGTTAGGTTGCAAAGGACCTTAAAGATCATCTAGTTCCAAACTCCTGCCGTGGGCAGGATTGCCACCCACCAGATCAGGCTGCCCATGTTTATTAGAAAGCTATAAGTACTTAAAATATCAGCCTTTATAGGCTCTTGCTGCAAGCACTTAAGTTTGTGGTCACTAAATTGTTGACCATAACAAATAATAATGTTTATAAACACTTGCTTGGAGGAAAACTTGTGCTTTAGTTTTTCAGCAGCTTCTATAAACCACATCTGCTATTGGGAAGCTGCTGGGCTTACAATACAAGTGAGCTGAGATACAAATTAAAAAGCCTAAACAAACAAAAAAAAAACCTTGATGTTTTAGTAATTATCTTTAGGCTGGAAGCTTACAGAGCACAGCAGCCTTTGCTGACACTATTCTGTGTAGGAAAAAAAATGTCGTGGTCATTGCATTACGTATTTTAGGAATCATTAAATAAAAGCAAAATCAAATCCTTCTGAAAGATTTATTTCTTCTTTCACAGCAGAGTGAGTAATATCCTGTAGTAGTATAATAGCCTAGTTTGAGAGCACAGTTATTTTGGGACCAGAAGCTTAAATGTGTTACATGAGTTAAAAGCAGATGGGTGATGAAATTAAGGCCTTACTACATTACTACATAGTAATGCAGAATGCAGAAGAGCACCTTAGGTTTTGAGACTTTGTAGTGTAACTCAGGAGAACTTTTCCCTTTTGGGTGCAGTGTCTATACATGGGGAATAAAACACAGCCGTTGGATTTTTATTATTAATCTGCTTTTGAATTCCCTGTAACAGATGTAAGGTTACTTATGGGTTGCAGTGTGATCAGTAAGGCTTGTTCACCTGTGTAGGAGCTGGAGAAGAGCAGTGCTGGTGTTTGGGCTTTCCTGTGCAGGGCTTTGCTTCAATCTGTTTGCCTTCTCCTGCTAATTATTAATAGACAAGGCATGACTTCAGGAGGAAGCTTGCTCTATAGTTATTTATTGTTGGCGGACACGCTTAAGCATTGCTGAGAAAGGCAGATTTTTTTCCTTTGACTTTTTCCTCATCTTTTCTTTCTGAATCTGTTTGTGTTGTGACTCTGTTGGAGAAAGGCATGCAAAGCTATTTTGCACTGATCAGAGAATTACTGTAGCAGGAACAAAAGATGTTGATATGGGGAGAGCAGTCCCAAAGGACCTTGGGGAAAAAAGAGATGGAATTGAGCTTAGTAGCCTCCAAAAAAGTCTCGCTGTAGAAGAGGTGAAAAATAAGACCATAAAAGAACAAAGGTAAAAAGAACATGTGAAAACACTTAGTTCTCATAATGTTACCCTTTCCCATGAGGAGTCTTTTTGAATGGCTTTCATAGTAATGTTTCTCATATGTTAACCATAGATGTGAGCAGTAAGCTTTGCTTTCCTCTAAGCCTTTAACAGAGATGATTGATTTACTAGCTTTGATAGAAGTATAGAATTACTTGCAAACTTTGAAATACATAATAAGCACCTCAGATAATTAGCAAGCATACCGCTATCTCTCTTCAAAGTAATCAATGGAATTAATTTGGTTTGGTAACCGTGGCTATTTTCTTGTTCAGCGACCATATGGTATTTGTGAGCTTAGTGTGACTTCCTGTGAGCAGCTCTTACCAAGTCAGCTGTGCTTTGGTGTGAAGTGCAACGAAAATTAAACACTCTTGGAAGGTGTGAAAATGCTCTTTCTGATATTAAAAGAAATAAAGACAGGTTACTTTTCTGCCCAAAAGAAAAGCAGGTTGCTTTGTGGCATAAGAGTGGACTGTAACCTCTAAATGATATGTTTAGTGAGACCGTAATGCTAAAATAGTCAAAGCTTTCAGCTCCTGCTTGCTTGACACTGAGGGTTTTAGTCAAAATAACTTGACATATTGATGTTTTCTTGTAAACAAAGTACTTCTTTACTGTAAAAATGAAAGCTGTGTTACTGTAATTTACCCTTCTAAAGGGATCTCTCCTAAGTGAAGTATAATACACTGATGAGTCCTGATATTAATAGAACAGCAAGATGAAATTCCTGTCTGAACTTTGATTTTAAGACTTGCAGTAGTCAAAAGCTGTCTGTCATCTGTCAAACAACTTCGGTAACACCACGTTCAACAAGTCGAGAGCATGGTGCAGCTGACTTGGTGAAAACTGGAATAATGGAAGATGCCTTGGCTAGGAAGGCTGTTTGTAAAGGAGCTTTATGATGTTAAAAGGTGAATTCTTGAAGCTATCTATCCTCTACTGTCTGTGCATATTACTCGCAGCTTAACTTTCTCTGAGGCAGATTCTCTCGCATTCAATATTAAGATAAATAAATCTGTCTGGTAGACTGTGAGGAAGGAGAACTGGAATCAGGTGGTGGTGTGGGAGGGAGATCTCAGAAGTGATGAGGCTGGATGAGCAGGGTGAAGAGAAGCAAGGAAAGCTGCTGGGGATGGGGTGGGGGAAGCGGGGGTCACCCTTAAGGCTGCTGGTGGAGATGTGAGATAGCATAGGCCATACGAGGATAAAAGTCTGTGGGGAGGGAAGGTGGCACTGAGGGGAGACAGAGAGTAGCTGGTTGGTGGATAGGTGGGTAAGAAATATAGAATCACAGAATATCCCGAGCTGGAAGAGACCCGTAAGGATCATTTAGTCCAACCCCAGGCTCCACACAGCACCACCCAAAATCCAAACCCCATGTCTGAGAGCACTGTCAAAACGCCTCTTGAACTCCACCATCTGTTCCGTGCCCCCAGCCCTGGGCAGCCTGTTCTGTGCCCACCGCCCTCTGGGGCAGTCCGTGTCCCTGACCCCCAGCTGCCCCTCCCCTGACACAGCTCCATGCCGTCCCCTCGGGCCCTGTTGCTGTCACAGAGAGCAGAGCTCAGCGCTGCCCTCCGCTCCCTGTGAGGAGCTGCAGCCGCCATGAGGCCTCCCCTCAGCTCCTCTGCTCTGGGCTGAGCAAACCCAGCGGCCTCAGCCGCTCCCCGTTTCCTTATTCCTCGCTTTACATATTTCTGTAGTAAAGGTGAAAAGCTTGTGCTGTGGTTGACTGGTGTTTTCAGCAGATGTCTGGAAATTGTTTGCCTTCTGTTTGCAAGTATCTGAAGAAAGTTCTTGCTGCGTGTCTTAATCTATAGCACTGAGTTGTTTTTGTAGAGACAGGCAAACACAGCATGATAAAACCATTCTTGTGCTGTCTCTAGCACAACACAGTTCTTGTGCTTTTGTAGCACAAATTAATAAAAATGACTAAATTAAGCAGTAACTATTGACAGATGTGTGCTGTATTTTATTCTTGTACCGTCTCTCCTTGTTAATGATCTTGACATGCAGATAGATGCTAAGGAGACAGCTCTAGCTTTAATAGAAGGAAATGTATTCTTGTCATCTGAAAACATTTATGTTCCAGGCTCACGTGTGCATTCTAAGCAATAGTTCTTTCTTGCGTGGAGCCACAGTGCATGGAAATTCAGCTGCTGTTACCCCTGTGTTGCTAAGGATCTCTGGCCCCCTGGAGCTTTAATTCTTCATCTTCTATCTTTATGTAACTAAGGTTGGGCAAGGGCTGTGAACAGGCGTCTGTTGTAGGCTTCCTGATATTTCTCCCTGCTGCTGCCCGTGTGTGTGATAAGGTGTGTCTGCTGGAGCTGTAAAGAGTAAATCTCAAAGGCAGGCAGCTTTATTGCTACAGCTAACGCTGTGCTTGTTGCTTGCTTTCCCAAAGTACCACATTTGCAGCCTTTTGCTTCCTAGGCATTTGAAGAGAGTATTGATGAGCACTGTTTCAAGTTTGAAAGTGCCAAGTACGCTACAATTGCCTTATGACTTGTACTTGTTTAATCAATGAGTATTCTTTAGAAGTATTTTAGATCTATTTTAGATTTTATGACAAATATAAGAGATCAGTTATTTCCACGCACATCCTTTTAAAGCTTCTGAACTTGTGTCATATTTGACTGTATGTGCAACATACAATTTTTTTAGCATTTTTGGCTCATACCAGAGGCAAATGGATCTCGCTGTGTTCAGACTGCCTTTCACAAAGTGCCTGTGATTAAATATTTATGTATAGGATGGAGCATCAAGAGAGAGATTAGAGGAAGTGCGTTTTGTAAACATAAAATCCATTCTACCTGGAATGTGAGTGGATTGATGCAGCTCTGTTCACAGTTTTGCTGCAGGGAAGTGCTGAAGTTAAAGCTTTTTTCTGCGGTGCCTTATCCATGCTCTTTTGAGTTAATTCCTGTTAATTGTAAGATTTCGTGGGTTCCTGATGCCTGTAGACTGAGGCTCAAGGTACTTCTAGACCTGAAGTGAGACTAAAAGGCTTTCTTACGATTTTTTCCCATTTGTTTTCTCTGAATGTGGTTACTATGCTCAGCAACATGGCTGATGTGAGACGTTTCTGAAGATAAAAACATTTAATATTGTAATACCCATGCTGGTGTTCCAATATTGAAATAGCATGCTGGGCAGCAGTTTTCTGAGGTCGCATGAGAACTTGGTTTTGTGCAGACATCTTTGGGTAGGAGGAAGGAAGGAAGGGGATTTTGAGAACCAAGAGTAATTAATTAAAAATTGCCGCAGCTATGATGTTTTGGGCTTAGAAAATTACCGAGTACCATGCCACATAGTTTAAATATCTAAGTTAAAATATTTTCTTTAATATTATGTATGCTGTTCAAAATGATTGCATGAAGCTGAAGGGAATTTTTTTCCTGTTGGAATAAACTTTACCCTAGTCTGAAACATGTGTTCTCACTTATTGTTGATAGCTTCTTTAATACCATAAAAAAACTCCAGCAGGTATTGCAAGAATTCAGTAACTTAATCTTAACTCTTTGAAGTTAAATCACATGAAATGTTTTAATTCTATTGTGTTTTTGTAAAGGCTTCAGCATGACATACAAATCATTATTAAAATAAAAAGTCATTAATATAGCTTAGAACTCACTTCTGTGAAAGTGAAGTCTGGGGCTCTGAAAAACAATTTTTGTAGTCCTGAATTAATCATCGTGTATTTTCTCTGAAAGTTTATGCTTGGAAACAGAAAAAAGTAGAATTTGCATCAAAGCTTTTGGAGAACTAAAAAAAAATACAGTATTTGTAAATGTATTGCAGTATGATGGTGTTAATACGTTGCTTTTGTCACCAGTTTCAGTGTTGTGGTTGGCCAGGCGCTACAACTAGCCCTTCCAAGGGCAGCTGCTGACCTGCTGGGTCAGGAACTGTTTTTCCCTGCTTAACCTGCTGTTAGGCAAAGCCCGGGTCAGACCTGCTGCGAATTGGTCCTTTGGCAACTTGTTCTCTCTTTTTAAAAAAAAAAAAAAAAAAAAAAAAAAAAGGTAGAGATGGCATTAGTGTGAAAACAATTACTGGCTTTGTGAGTGGTGCTGTCGAGTTATGACTAAGTAGATTGATTTGCCCAGCCAACGTAAACTCCAGACAGATTTTTTTTTTCATGGCCTTTCCACGAGAGGGTCACATGGCTGTTTGTTATTGCCCTGAATATTGAGCTCTACAAACCAAAGTGCTTTACGGTGAAATGGAGAAGTTTTGAAGAGGTTCTTCGGAAATAGACTTTCACTGTCAGTGTGTGTAGAAGGTGGCTCTTTGGGGGAGGCTGTCTCTCTCTTCTTAACTTTTCAAAATGTCTTACTTCGCAGAAGCTCTTCAACTTTTGTCACAGCCTTCCTGATAACATGTGCGGTACAGGGATTAATTTTTGGCAATATGAACTACTTTTTTTCTAAGCAGGACAGATTCACTTCTGTTTGCCTGTGCCAAACATCCTTGTTTTTCCTTAAGTTGTCATCTTTTCCTCTAGCCTTCAATGATGATTCAAATATACTATTTCAAGTTCCTTGCTGTATGTGTAACTTAGGCTGCTAAATCTGTAAAAACAAAAAGAAAAGAAAAAATGAAACAAAAAGATCTGAAGCTGTGATAATGGGTCTATAATTTTGAGGCCTGCCAGTAATTATCAGAGCTCCTGCTTGTCTGCCCTGCTATTCACTGCTTCCCTCTCCCTTTCAGAGAAGGGGTAAGTGGTCAGGGGTCTCAAGGTAAAATTGAGCAGACTGATAACATTGGGTCTGAATGATATCCCGAAACGAACCTGCTGCCTTCTTTCAAGGCTTAATACCAGCTGCTTTTGTGAACCCTGTTAAGAGAATGTTCTGTGGTATCTCCTTTGCTTTTACTGGAAACTTGTACTGGTATTTTTGTTGGAAACTTTCTTCATTGTGTCTCAGCTCTAACTAATCAGAATGACCAGGGCGGAGTAGTAAACAAATACAGTATGCTAAAAGATTGAACAAAGTAAATATTTATTCTGGTTGTTCTTAATAAGAAGTGTTTGCCTCTTGTGTGAGCTGCTTCTGGGTAGTCTTTGGCAATGACTTGTTTATTGTAACAAAACATGAGCAAAAGCAAGCACCCATGTTCATTACAAAGGGGAGAGCAAGTGGATGCAGCAGTTCTGTTCCACTTCTTCATTTCTTCTTTTTCACTGCTGCCTTTCCTCAGTGAACTTGACCTTGTCTAGACCAGCTTCTCGAAACTCTTATCTGCAATGTAAAGGTCAGCTAGTTTAGTTGTAGATATGGCTGCCACGTGCAGCAGCTGTGATCTTACTGTGGTAACTTTCTAGGTTGCAAAGACAACACTTGTAGAAGTTTCTGATTTGTATTTCTCAACAATTTCCCGGCAATGTGGTTTTGCCTCCTGCTTTGCAAATTCTTCATGCTGATATGCTCGTGGCCTAAGGCCACACAATTTGCTAAGCCAGCAAGAAATGACTTGCTTAGGTTAGCTTTCTGGTTAGCAGGTTGAATGAGCTCTACACATGATCAGATGCACACCAGGGTGATGGGTACAGCTTCACTGGAACAGGAGGGGGAAGACTTACTTATTGTTGGTGAACTAGTCAGTTATCAGTTAGATTACTTCCATTTGTAAATTAAGGCTTGGTTTTCCCAGTTCAGCAAATTGGATTAATGATAACTTGAACGTAATGCTGGGTGTTCACTAATTTAGGGTGCTGATAAGTAATAGTGGAGCTGAGTGGCGAAAATATTTGAAGAAATTATTTGGTTGCAACCTTGATGGAAAAGCTTAGTTTAGATGAACTTGTCTGGTTGCGAACTGGAATGAAAGTACTGATTTTCTCTATAAACTATTGACTGAGATAATTTCTATCTGTTCACCATGTTCGACCTGCAAGGAGGTCAAGTGGAAAGGAACTACCAGAGAACTGGAGACTGCTTGTGAAACCATTGCAATAAATACTAACTATTTTGTAAGCTTTTCTGGTGGGGAAAAAAAAAAGTACACAGGTGGTAAATATAAATTTTCTGAAAGCCAAATTGGCAAGCAGTTGAATCTTCTCTCACGATACGCTATCAAGTCTTGTGGCTTTGGGAAAATCAAGTATGTTCTTAGTTCGAGTTTATTCAAATGATATTGCCTATATGGAAAAGCAAGGAAGTGTTTCTCTAAGCACTGTAACGTTGGTGAAAAACCTTAAGCGGTTTCATGGAGCGCTGTCAGACCAGAAGGTTGTCTAGGCTGAATGGTCTCTGCAGGGTTCTGGCACTAATTTTGACTTAGGTGGAAAGTTAAGGCAATGCGGTGTTGGCAACACTGGTGGGGGGCACTGCACTTGTGTTGGAAAATGGGGTTAGGGTTCTGAATTATTTGAAGAAACTGGAGAAGTAGCCTGGGGGTTAATACGCCCTTTCAGGTGAGGACAAGACTCAAGGTCCTCTGTTTATTGATGGTCTCTGCACAAGTGGACAGTGGAAAAATAGAATGAATTTTGTGCAAAGGATCTGGAGAATGTTGCACTTAAACTGGATGTGATTCTGTTAACATAAATGCTGCAAGCAAGTTAGACTGAAATATGCAAACAGGATAACTTTCCATAAATGACGTGATAGTCCTTCATTCTAGATTTAGGCAAGCCACTTCAGGAGAAGCTAGGCTACTTGGAGAGGGTATAGATGCAGGTAAAGGAACAGTCTTGAAAATACCATTTTAATTTTTAAAAGATGTTATACTTTTATAAGAACAGATTATTTTAAGTAACAAAGACTACAGGAAGAAGGAAGAACTGTTCAAATGAGATATAAAAAGAAGAAGAAAGTGTTTGCTACAGCTGTTCTGATGACAGAACCATCAGTAATGGGTTTAAACCGCAACAGAGCTGTGTAAATGGACGCTAGAAAAAAACTGTGGATTGCTGGAACAGATCAGTTAGGGAGACTGTGGTATTTCCATTTTCAGAGTGCCTTTTAAGGCATGGATTAACTATGTCTAGACCTTGCTTTTCTAATCCCATTCTGAGAGGCCGAATTAGCTGATTTATTGAGCTTCTTTCCAACCATTACTTTATAGCACTAGAAACTCCTAGAATAGTTTCTGGAAAGCTGGGCCATACAAATTAAAGAGATATCAAAATGTTAATAGCATTGGGTTATTAATTGCTTTCGCATTTCGTGCTAATGGGTCTTGCTATCAAAACAGCACATCTGTACTCTCTCATTTCCACTCCCAACCCTTCAAAGAAAAGTAATATTGCATAACAAGGGGAAAATACTTTTATGAATCTTCTGGCTCACTTCCACTTTGTGACTGTAAATATCTTCTAATTGATATGCTAAGCATATACCAGCGGCTACAAACTTCCAGAATAATCTTTCTTTGACAACTTCATACAGAATTTTGGAGACGTCGGTGAAATTACACTCGTAAGCCCCTATGGTAAGTTTGATAGCAAACTCTGAGATTTCAGACTGCTTTGCTCATTACTCTGAGTTAGAATTAAGATATGAAATAAAACATACGCTCATTAGCAGATAGCAGCCTTTATCTTGCATACCCTTTTTCCTAAAACTAGTAATTAACATGCACAAATGAGAGGCAATGTAATCTGGCAGCAGGAACTTGGACCTAGGAGACAGAATTGTCGGCATCTTAATCTTAGATATGACACTGAATTATGATTTGCTGAAGGGCATGTTTAATTCCTGGCCCTGTTTTCCATGCACAGTGTGTAATGCTCTAAGGATTAATTTTTGTCTGTAGCTGCAGATGTGAAAATTCTTCAGACACGTATCTCTTTTCTGCATTAAAAGCTAGTATGTAAGCCCAAGTGTTTTCTCATTCTTGGATTCCCAAGTTGTTTGGATTCTTCTTTCACAGTATCTTAGATTGAAGAAAAACCAGTTAACATTTTAGTAACTTAAAAATATCCATCACAGTAGAATTTACTGTTCATATTTCTCTTAACCTTCGTATTTAGAAAAGTACAGTCTCTTTTCTTCCTTTGCTCTGTTCCTCCCCACTACTGCTGAAAATCTCTTCTCTCGAAGAGTTCCAATGTGTGGCACAGTTGCTTGACTTCCTTCAAGATCTGTAGCAACACAGGTAGTTTGTAGAACTTAAATTTTATTGGAATCTCAGTTCTACAGTATCGCCTCGCCTTTCTAGGTGAGGAGATTGTGTCAGTGTTAACTGATGTGACTTGCAGTGTTGGTACAGCAATTTAATACATTTTTTTTAAATCTGAAGTTCCTTAAGAAGCTGGGGGCATGCTGCTATGACTTAATTCTGTTTTGACAAACCAGCAATGTTGAAGAGTGAGAGGGTGTGTGGAGTCTTTAGGGCAACGAAATGCCTTTTTAAAAGCTGGTGGCTTCAGCCTGAAATCCCTGTGGGTTTTTTCTGCAGGTGTGGGTTTTAAGTTTGGGCTCTACTGACGTTTGCATTCAGATTTATTATTACTGTGTCACCCTACAGGGTTTATAGTTCCTTCAATGTATTCTCTGTGAAAGGACTGGCATCATATTTTAAAAGGTTACGTTGAAGTCTGGTTTCCACAGCACAAGTTGCCATGGATATGTCAGGATCTTAATGTTTGTTTGCAGAGGAATGAAGGAGAGAGGGTTCGTGCTAGCTGTTTCCAAATTAGTGTTTTGCATCCAAACGATGCTGTTCTCACTGGGAGTTAACCTGTCCAATGGGCATTAATTATGCTTTCTACTTTGAGAGTGGATTAAGTTCATTCTGGAAGGAGTTCATGCAGAAATGTCTGTGTATATCTTTATTTTGTGTTAGCTTTTTAGTTGTCCAGGTGCATTGCTAGGTTACTTCTTTTCCTCTGCGGTAAAGTAAGCCTACTTGTTGTGTGCCCTGCAGTACTTTGGAGCCATGTCAATCAGCATTTAAGTAGGTAGACATGAGGGCTCAGGAACTAAGGAATGCAGTATTGGCACTGCTGTGTTAAACACAAAATACCTGCTGAATTTTGTGCATCTTCATGAAGCAAGGGAAGGTCCAAGATTTCCTGTGATCTGGAAAAATGAGGTGGTGATTTTTGTCTTGCGAAAAGCTGACATAGCAAGCAAATTAAAGCATACATCTCCTGCATACTCTGACATGCGAATAGATTAAATGGTGGGGAGAGACTTCTTGTTTAATACAACCCTCCAAAGTAAGCTTCTTTTCAGTCTGTTCTTTGCTTTCTTAACTATCTGCTTAGTTTCTTCCTTGCTTCTGATTTACTTTTCTCCCGTTCCAAAATAAGGATCATGATGATGAATGTGCTCATGCAACCGCTCAAATCTTGATCCAGAGACGCAACGTGCTGACTTCCAAGCCCATGCAAACTACCTGCAGAGCATGCCAGAGCCTGCTGCTGAGAAAAGTGTGTGACGAAAACAGGAGTCAAATGGTGACTTGCTCATTGCCCAGATCACATTTGGTAGAGGCATGGTCAGGCATGTTTGAAATCTGATGAAAACAAACCCTATCTTTGTTATAGTGAAGACACAAGTAGACTAAATACTGGTAGTATCTTATTCTTAGCTCTTCTAAGGACGTGACTAACAACTCCTACAGGACATGTGGTTAGTTTTCTTGTCAGAAGAAGCTGAAAGAGAAGCCAGAAGTCAGGAAGCAACTCAGTGGAAAAGAAAATGGAAAGCGGAAAAGGTGAATGTCCTCATGTGGCTGAGTGGGGAAGAAGAGCATGTGTTGAAGAAGTAGACCTTTGGAAGATAGTTAACCATTTTAATGAGGCAAATAGACAATCAGCAGCAGTTTTCTTTGTAAAATTTAGCCTTGTGTGCATGCCAGGAGTGAACTTACTGCTCTGGAACTCCACTGTCACTATGGCTTTGTCCCATCCCACTTCACATGCACAGGAAAATGTCTTTAGGGGCAGAAACTTCGGCATAGTCTTCTGCCATCAGTGTAGCACAGTAATGGGTACCAGTCCCTTCCCACATTAATTCAGCTATAGACCTTCTTTTAAAGTTCTTTCAGGTGTAAAGCTTATTAGTGGTGTTTTTTGACAAAAGTGTAGTTGTCTTGTACCTTGTGTGTATCGTAAACCTGAAATGCTTCCACAAAGGAGCATCTAGTTTATTTTAAAGTGTGTAAATAAAACACCCTTAGTGTGCTAATTTTAGTGAGGCACATCTGAGCTGAATTTCCAAACTGATAAAACCTGTTATATGCATTTGGTATCCATAGCAATAGCTGCAGAAGTGTCTGTCTGAAGTGATAGTTACAGAGAGATGTGTTATGGATTGTGCCTTGAGAGCTTGCTTTACTTTTATCTATGTAGTGCAAAATATGTCGAGTGATTCATCAAGATAAATACCACTTAGCAGTCACTGCCATTAAACATCTTCCTTTTCCATTCAGAATCTGCGACGTGTATTCTGTGCTTCCTGTACGTGATTGGAGATGCCATTAACGGAGTCCTTCCTCTGAGCCAAGCACCCAGTCACTGTGTGTGGGGAAAGCTTTATCTTGCAGCGCAGCAAGGCAAGCTGCAGTTTTCTTGGACAGCGTTCAAATTCTTTGAGAAGAAGGTGGATATGAATTGAAGCTTTGGCGGTTCAATCTCAAGCCTCCTCTCTAAGCAGATTTCTAGATAAAGTTTTTTTGTGTTTTTTTTCTAATCATCCCTTATGTCTAATCTTACATATTTGGAAATGGTGCTGTAATGAGAAAGGCCACTTGGGCTAGTGACGGGGGAAGAAAACCCAAAGAGCAGCATCCATCTGCTGGATTACCTCATTTTCCATCAGTCCCCTTGGCCAGCTCCAGCAGCTAGCTAGCTTCCAAAGCTAATGCTACCAGCCCTCGAGATCAGGAATATTCATGGAGCAATGTCCCTTAACTGTTCTCAGATTTCCCTTAACATGCAGTGAGAAGTCTCAGACACAAAGAATCATGGGAAGGAGAAAATCCTGAATGCCCTGTTCTTATTCCAGAGGGGTGACGGCTCCTGTGAGCACGCTGATACGAAGGAAGCTGAGAACAATGTTCTTGAGCTGTGCTTGTCTCCACATTAGTGTTGCAAAACAGCTTGTGTGATATAATGCGTGTTTTGAACCGAATACAGAAGTGAATAAAACCATAAAGTGAGAATGCTAGATCTGTGTAAAGTATCAGATTCTCCTCCACTGGGGAAGGATTAATAACTATCCATTTCTTTCCCTCAGTACGTTCACAAATGGTTTCCCATGTGAGAAACAAGCTTCTACTCTGGGCCACAAAAATCAGTATTCTGAATTTGAATTCTTCAGTATTGTTGTTTCTCAGTAATCTGCTTTTGATGTGATTCTTCCCCAACAGAAGGGGGGTGACCATGGAATGCTGGTTGGTGTATTTGCTTTTGAGAAGTTGGCCCCAAACAATAGGCTAGGTTTTAAACTTGCCTAGAGTTCCCTGTCTTGCAGACAGGATGTGGCAGCCTTCTGAAAGCTTGTGATTTGCACTTCTAGGGGAACTTCTCTCTGGCTGTGTTGAAGAGATTTGTTATTCTTGATCTCTATGGGTATTGCTTGTTTAATCCAGATGCTTTTTATTAATCTTATGTGCTGAGTGCCTGAAATAAATTAACATCTGCAGGTATGCTCAGTTTAATAAATGAAGGCATTTTTGCATCTATCTGAGATTTCAAAAGGGGACATCTTTGCTGGATAGTGTGTGA
Source organism: Numida meleagris (assembly GCF_002078875.1). Lineage (NCBI taxonomy): Eukaryota > Metazoa > Chordata > Aves > Galliformes > Numididae > Numida > Numida meleagris. The sequence goes on along the minus strand of NC_034411.1, from coordinate 17,758,792 downwards.
CAGTTCTGTAAGGCTGCCAGGTTTTGAGAAAATATGTACTGAGAAATGGTGTTTTTTCTGGATAATTCAACTACACCCTTTACGAAACTCATACTGCTCAGTCTTTCTTCTCTTATGATATTTATTTCTCTTGTAAGGGATAAATGTTGCCTTGATGCTCTTTTCTTAAAATGGTGAAGAGTAAGTGTGTAGACTTACAGGATGAGAATTATGGAATTATTCTTCCCATACTTTTTCATTCACGTTTCAATAGCTGCACTACTTAATCACGTTGGCAGTTGCTTTCAGAGACAATTTAGCTGAAATTTTGAGAAAATTCTTTGCTTTTGATGTGATAACCATTGTCAATAATCCTCAACGTCATGATCAAACCACTGAGTCCTAAGGCCTCACGTACCTTTTTATAATTTTTTTTTTTGTGAAACATAACTGTTGTAGTCCAGAGTTTCCATTTTGCTGTGTTACTCCTTTCTCCTCATTTTGAGATTACCATGAAACCATTTCACATATTTAGTACTAGAATTTCTTGTTCTAATTTCTGGGGGAGAGGAGAAAGACAAAGACTCACAGACCTCTAAAACAGATGAAATTTAACTTCTTTAAATAGGTGATTAACTGTTAGCTTCTGAATTGTAGTAGTCTTGAAGAGAACACTGAGATGTGAACATACCCAAGTATTGTATGCATTTATTGTCTCATATTTAGCAAGGGACTCTGGCTTGCCTTAGTTCTACTTAGCTGTGAAGCTTTTGTTCCTTTTCCATGATATTCTAGGCATTTTAGCAGCTGTCATTAATTGTGAGATTGAGCAGTTTGAATGCTAGTCGGAAACATACGGTGCATGTTGTCAGTATCTTGAGGTACAGATGATGGTAAATAACGCTGTCATTGAAAAATTTTGTTGGCATTTTCAGAAACTTTGAGAGCTATTTGTCAGCACGTGTTGATTTTGTTTTATCAGAACTTTGGTCGCTATGAAGAAAATTCTGCACAAAGCATTCTAAAATGAATTTTAGGGGAGAACGGTGCTGGGGCGTCAGTTCGCTATAGGTTGCTAAGCATGTATGAAAAAATGTAACTTGCTGACTTAACTGTGGAGAGTGAATGTCATGGCTTCTAGGTGAAAGGCAGATTTCTTACAAAGCATTTTGTTTTGTAGTCTCTGTTTCCCACCTAAAATATTCCTGTTTGAATGTGTCGCGTATACGTGTGTGTGTGTGTATATGTATATACACACTTGCATAATGCAGTGAAATCTTCCTACGGTTTTACAGACAAATGCTTTGGGGAAAGTTAAATTTCAGACAAGATCTGTTACCATGTGCCTTATTTGGACAGATAAAGCCATCCAGCTTGCAAGAGCTTATCTTGTTGCAGCATTAGCTTTGAGTCTTCAATCTGTTTGCAAAAGGAGTGTTGTAAACTTGCAGCTGAAAGTGCGTAGTTTCAGATACACTGTAATTGAAGACTTCAGAGGCAATTAATTGAGCCTCCTTAATTAAATCTGTGGCTGAAACACTCTTATAATTAAATCTTTTAAAAGTATTCTCCGTATCTCTGCACAATGTTGTGACTAGTCTATTCAGCTGGGTAAACGAGGATTGATACAGGCCTCTCTCTTGAGCAAAGTCCCTAGACCGTAAAGCTGGCTAAAATAAATGTGGACATTTGGTTTTCATTAGTGTTGTAACTGAAACAAAAACATTTTAATGACTGATCCCAGAGTATTTTGAAGTTTGTGCAACTTTGCTGGGAAGGTATTTAAACCATGGTATCAGTTGCAAGTTGGCCATATGCCAGTTTTTCCCAAGCTGTTTCAGGGGGTGAGGTTGAGTTTGCGTAGTGTTATGGAACAAGAGAGCTTGGAGAGAGGAGAAATAGTTACAGGAAAACTGGTGCTGGTGGAATGAAACTATCTGCTAGAAGGAGACAGTGGCAACATTCATGCTGTAGCACAGGTTGCCGCTTTGTTAAAGAGCTCTCTCAGTTCTCTCTCTCAAAAAAAAAAAACCATACAATTTTAAGCTTCAATACTTTTAATTTAAAAAAAAAAAAAAAGAAAAGCCAAAACCTAACCAAGGAGTTTGTGTGGTTTTTTTTTTTTGGATGAGTTTTTCTTATTTTAAATCAAATGTACAAAATGAAATCCTACTTATAAGGGGAAGTACTTAGATTGCTTACAAGATCTAATTTCAAAAATACTTTTGAGAATAATATTTGAGTTCGTCTTGGGAGAGGATGGTAGTAAAATCTGATTTAAAAATTAGCATGCAGACTTAGTCTTTGACAAATAAAAAAGTGGTGGCTTTACATTCATGGGAGAAGGTGGAGGTTGTTTCAAGTGTCATAAGGTGAGGATTGCTTATTCTGTGTCATGCTGCAGGTGTTGTGTCAGGAATTGTGTTCACCCACAGTGTTTCAGGAGTCAGACAGTCTGTGGACACCTGTTTCCTCAGGTTGGAAGCAATCCCTGTGTTTGGCACAGGGTGCTGCTGGTGGTGCCTACCAAAATGATGTTGAGTTTTGGTGCCTGTGCGGTTTTTCTTGTATGTTACTTAGGGTTAAGTGGCAATTAGGATAAGACAAGATTACTTCGTGTAGGCTATTAGAAATTGATCACTAGAGCAAACTAGCTTCTGGAAGCAACAATAAAAAACTAATAAACCTAATCAGGTACAGTGACTGAACTGTTTGAACAGATGCAGATTTTGATGGATACATCTTCTTAGTATAACCTTAGTGAAATCATTTAGCTGTAATTGACTAAAAATGTTCTGATAAAAATCCACCTATCATAAACAAGCAGTGAACTGTGAGTGGCTGAAGGTCAGGATTTTCATCCTGATTTTGCAAATAATATGTTAATATTTGATCTTTTTAATAATATAAATCTTTTAGTTGAGTTTTTTTGTTTGAACTGCAGATAGCTTGCCTGAGTTGGAGGCTTTTGGTAGTACTAGTTGCATGTTGTTCAACACATGAGAAGAATTTGAATCCCAGAGGACTGAGTAGCTTTTTGTAGCTCTGTGCAAGGAAGAACTCAATTTTCTGATTATGGAATGCTAGAAACTTTTGTATAATATGGTGCTTTGAAATTGCTTTGGCAGATTCCATTTTTATAGCTTTCTCCATTCTAATAGTCATTAGAGGATTTAAAAATATATTATTTTAGTAGATTAAGTTTAGAACTAAGTTTCTTGAGAATACTCAGTACTTATTACTGTTTTGGGAGCACCATAATCTTGGTGGTAAAAGTAAATATTAACACGGTGCTGATGTTAGCATGAAAAGAAACATCAAATCTACCCTAGGGTTTGAAAACCTTTATTAATAAGGGGAGAGGTGTCCAGTATTCCTTTGCTGTACTGATTTATTCAGTTCTTTGTTTTAACACTCTGGAAGTTTGAGTAACGTTAGCAGAGTAAGTAAAGTAAAAGAAGGACCTGATTTTAGTAAGTTCTGTTGAAATGCCTGGTGTGTATAGAAAGAACAGCGTTCTTGCATGCATAAAGGAACAGAATAAACAGGAAGAGTACTAAGTCGGAAAGCTGAAGAAAAAGCAAGTTTAAGAACAACAAAGAAAGTATTTAGGTGTCTGAAGAGAAGTTGTGAGAGAATTTAAGTTAGCAGATAACAGTAAATTGGCAGGAGCTGCTGACTCCCTTGAGGGCAGAGAGGTCTTGCAGAGAGATCTTGATAAATTACAGGGTTGGGCAATCACAAACTGCATGAAGTTTAACAACACCAAGTGTTGGATTCTGCAGCTGGTATGGGGCAACTCTGGGTATGTGGACTGACTAGGGAACAAGAGGCTGGAGAGCAGCTGTGTGGGGAAGGGCTCTGGGGGTTCTGGCTGGTGGCAAGTTGAACCTGAGGTAGCAGTGTGCCCTGGCAGCCACAAGGGCCAGCTGTACCCTGGGCTACCCGAGGCCCGGCACTGCCGCTGGGTGAGGTTACGGCTTGTCCCACTCTGCCCTGTGCTGTGCAGCCTCACCGCCTGCACTGGGTGCAGTCCAGGTGCTACAGCTTAAGGACGTAAATCTATTAGAGAGCGTCCAAAGGAGGGCTACGAAGATGGGGAAGGGAGGGCAAGGTGTGTGAGGAGCAGCTGAGGCCCCTGGGTTTGCTCAGTCCAGAGCAGAGGAGCTGAGGGGAGGCCTCATGGCGACTGCAGCTCCTCACAGGGAGCGGAGGGCAGCGCTGAGCTCTGCTCTCTGTGACAGTGACAGGGCCTGAGGGAACGGCATGGAGCTGTGTCAGGGGCGGCTGGGGATTAGAGAAAGGGTCTGCCCCAGAAGGCGGTGGGCATGGAACAGGCTGCCCAAGGAAGTAGGCATGGCCCCAGTGCCAGAGTTCAAGGGGTGTTTGGATAATGCTCTCAGACATAGGATTTGGATTTTGGGTGGTGCTGTGTGAAGCTGGGAGTTGGACTCAATGATCGTTACGGGTCTCTTCCAACTCAGGATGTTCTATGAAAAGAATATGCGCCCTCCATAGAAAAAGACACTTGAAGAGTATAGAAATGGCTGAGTTGAATCAGACTCATTCCACCTGGCTGCTTGCTAGTGAGGGTCTGGAGTCAGTGACTGCCAGAAACTCTGGGAGGGGCTGTGCTGGGAAGGATCTGTTGAAGCTTTTTTTGCCTTAACAGCTTAGGAGAGAGCTCCTCTTGAGTTAGTTTGGCTATTGGAAAAATTAAGTACCTAGTCAGTGCTAGTCATCCAGGCTCCCTATATAATCAATGAAGAAAGACTTGCACCTTTAAAATGTCCTGTTCAAAGACAGTGGCAAGACAAATGTTTCAGCAAGCAGTTAAACTCTACCTTTTCTGGGAGTGAAGTAGAACACCGCAGCAAAGTTCATGTGTATGCACACCAGCTCTGGCGTGTGTCAGATCCACCTTTGAAACAGCTGAAGCATGCCAGCCCAGAAGAAACGCAGCCTAGGGTGTTTGTTTGAGGTGAACAGAATGGTCTTAACTGGTCTTTGCTAACATTCCCCAGTCTTTGCCAATAGAAGCAGCTCAATAAAGGGGCAGATGGGCATCAGGGCTGGTGTGGGGGGTAGGAATGAGATTGGAGTCTTTTCGTTATGAATCTTATTGCCTTAGAGAGGGCGAAGTTATTTGTTACAGACTTAGCGAGAGCCTCACAGAGCTTAATATTTTAAATATCAGATTTATATTTCTCTTCCAAGTCACTGTTGGCGTTTACACTGTGAACAGGTAAAATGTTCTTGTCAACTGTAAAAATGTGCAGGGCAGTAAATCTTTCTGTATCCCATAGTTAGCACTGCATGGCAGTGCATACTAAAGGCTGATGGATTTCAAAGATAGCAAGGTGCCAAATTTAGGTTTTATTGAATGTTCCCTCATTATGAGCAGATAACTTGCATCTCTCTCCCCTGCTAGGCTGCAACTGGGAGCAATATTCTTTCTAATGACTTTTGAGCATGGAACTCCAGTAAGAGAAACAAAATCTGGCTGTAGTAAGATGAGCTCTTTGTCCTGCTTTGTGATGTCCGTGTGCCAAGTCCAGCTTTGGTGGCTTCATCCAGCTGCACCCTGCTTGTAAGATACAAGATGTGGGAAGAAAATGATGGCAGTGTATGCAAATATGTGAAATGCAGACAACTAATAGGGAGAATGGATATAAGGTGAGAGTATAGAATGCAAATCTCATGAATGTGTGAGCTTTAATTCTTCAAGACAATTGGGAATGAAATTCCCCATTTTTTGAATAACTCCTTTGTGCACTTAAGACATGACAAAAACTAGATGAGATGTTCCATTTCTTTTCACAATTTCTGTAGCTTTAGTGTCTTACGATAAAGATTTTTTTCCTCATGCCTTCTGGGGAGATAAAATAATCAGAATGGCAAAAGCACTGCTCTGTTAGGGAAAGGTGGAATGGAGGTTGGATGGAAATTTGTGATTCAGAAGAAGTTAGCTTACTGATTCTGGTAGAGCAGAGCAAAAGCAGAGGCTTGGATAATGAAGCAACGCTGAAGGACCCGAGGAATCATGAGAGCAAAGATAAAGAGCTCTTAGGTGGCAGCTGCTTTTTGCTGATTCAATTATTGTATCTAAGAGCTGTTCAAATGAGACATTTGTGTATCTGAACTGGAAGGGGAGAAGCTGAATTGAATGAGATAGTTGTAAAAGGCAATTGAGTAATGACAGTTACTTTTACCAAGTCTTTTACAATTAAAATAACACAGACATAAGTGTGTCCTATTGTAGCGGTGAGAACTTGGTGAGTGTCCTTGTCTGGTGGTGGGTGGGATGGAGGTGCAGTGGAAGCTGTGGCAGGTGAGGTTCTGTAGGAGAGAAGGTATGCCTAAGGTTGTACCAGTGCCTAACTTAACCACTGAGCATGTCTTTGCTAGCAATCTAATTTGCATGATCTGTGGATTTTTTTCTTCCCCTTCTGTTTTCTTCATTGCTTGGGTAAGTAATGGGGGAAAGTCTGGTGTTGGCTATAGGAATACTTACTTGAAATTTAGAATTAAACTGTTTTGCATTTGGCAAAAGGAAAAATACAGTGGTGTGGGTGAAGATACTGGCGCAGTTTGTCTATAGAAATGGAAAACATAAGATTGCTTTTTTTAGGTGACAGAGCATGCAGTAGTACTCTCATATAAAACTTGCATGTGTGTGCTTTTGTGCTTCCATGTTCTTTGTACCCACTGAAATGAAAGCAAAGCATATTTAAACAGGCAGTGCCTAAATAACAGGCTAGAAATATTTTCCTTTTACACTTATAAGCAAAACAATATAATAATACCTTGAGATGAGAAAAATCTTTTCTCTTACTGACCTGGCAACTTTCTGTGCTTGGCAGCTCTTTCAGTTTGCAGTTTTCATTTGTGGCTCTCCTGCTGTTTTCAGCCCAGTCCAGTGGAAGGACAAGAAGCAACAGGCACAAATTGAAAGAGAGGAAATTCCATTTCAGTGAAAGAAAAAACTTTATTACTATGCATGTGATTGAGCAGTGGAACAGGTTGCTCATAGAGGTCGTGAAATCTTCACTCTAGGAAGCAGTGCAAACTTGACCGAGCAGTGCTCTGAGCAGCCTACATTCATTCAGTGGTCCCTCGACCATTCCATAATTCTGCAGTTCCATGAAGGGAGTTCTGCTGCAAACACATGAGGTGCGCAGTCATGGGGAGTTCTAAGATGTTATGTTTTGCTTGGAAATACAGGAGGTAAGAATTGAGGTGTTATTGAAGTGTTGTCCCTTTAATTATGTATTTTCTTCATTTCACTGTTTATTTCCCTATAAAAATGAGTGTTTTTGCGGATTTTCCATTCTGCAGAGATGCAAAGGGTTTGTGCTTCTTACTGAGGGCTTTGGAAGCACAAAGCATGACTGCATCCATCTGTGTTAGTACAGCTTTATGCATGGCACAAGTCTTAATTGTTTAATTGCAAAGCACTACTACTATGGGAGAAATAGCCTCTAACACAAACTACTACTACAAATTTACTTGCTTTATAATGCAGAAATTGCAGTTCTTGGTGGAAACTTATGGCTGAAATAACTTGAAAAGAGCGGGAAAAACATTCCTTACAGGGAAACCGTCCATGCTATGGCAGTCATATGTTTTTCTCTAAAAGATCTGATTTTGTCACCACTGAAGATTTTGAGAAATCCATTGTCTTGTGAGTTGATTCAGCACAGTCGTTCCCGCATTTCAGACATAAAATCAGAGGTGCATATGGTTGCGTATACAACTGCGTGTGATATTGGAGTTAGTTTCTACAAGAGAAATTATTCATGAGCTGCAGAGACAAGCAGTACTTTTTCTAATCAACAAATAAGTATGCTTCAGCACCATTGCTAATGGTCTCATAATTTGATAAATGTTGGAAACAAGTAGGCAAATGATTTATTTTTAATTTTTCTGTATATGTGTACACATAGGTTAATTTTGCATGTTTTATTCCTGTCACTGCAATCCTCAAGAGAAAGGAGGCCCAAATCATTTTCTGAAGCAAGGAAATTCTTAGTTTTTCTTATTGAGCTTTAAAAAATCTGCTAGTGTCACTGATGACATTGGATTCCAGAATCAGAATTTTAATATGATTAATCTGAGACATTAAACAGAGATTAAGCTTTAAACTTCTTAAGCATTCTTGGTTTGTGGAAAGTAGAGCAAATCAGCAGACTGTGAAACAGCAGTAGGCCTGCTTCCCAGTTTTAAACTGGGAATGAGAGTGCTGGAATGCCAGATTTCTTCGTATCCTCCCCAACTTTTCTGTTACTTCTTGACACTTTGTACTGTGTTTTTTCAAAGGAGGGTCATGAGTAGGAACATAGTCCTCTGCTGTTCCCGTGCTCTCAGATGAAAGCCCCTCTGCAAGGGGACCCGGGGAAAGAGGAGTGATAAACTGCTTTCCCTGTTTCCATTACCTCATCCCTCCACCTCCTTGTTCTTTCAGTATTAGCCAGTGTTGTAGACAGGACTTTTTTCAGCCACTCTTCTAGCGACCTGACTGTCAAATTGCATTGTTCATCGGTTCAGTGCAAGAAGCCAAGTTTTTGTTAGTGCTGTGCCACAAAACAGAGTGTACACTTAAAATGTTGCTGTGTTGCTTAACAGTTAAGGGAGAAAATGATAGTTTTCTAAGGCTTAATTTCTTAAGACCATGTGGGTATCTTTCATAGCTCATTAAGGGAAGAGATGAGGGGGACAGCAAAACACCTCTCTTGCATTTACTTTCTGCTATGCCTATCACTGCTGAAGTCCGTGAGAGAAGATCCTGCCTGGAGAAGGGAAGAGTTTCTCGAACGTGTTTCAGCTCTGTGACATTTAGTGACAGGAGCTACTTCCGTCTGTATGCATGTGCAGGAAGCAAGATGCTGTTTAACAGGAGGCATTCATTTTTTTAGTGTGGTATGCGTAATGCTAGCATATGTTGCAAGTTTGGAAATCTGAGGAGTATGGCATACTTCATCTGAAGCTCGCTGAACAAAATATGACTGAAACAGAGCATATTAAAAACAAAAAGGCCAAATGAACACCACCCTGTATCTTGTTGATGTAATTTGGATACTTGACCTACTTGGTCATCCATCTGCTGCGGAAGACAGGTACGTTATTTTCTTTTCTGTGTATTCTGTCCTACAAATGAAGCATTGCCTTATGTCGACATCTCTAGGGACGGAGCCAGAGCTGTTGGCTTGTACTTCCAGTTCTAACACTGTACCCAGAATCATTTTTTTTGCAACTGGCTGACGTCATCTATGGCAACGGTTCAGCTCACTGAGCCTCCACACCTTAGTCCACGAAATATACATCAACACCCACGCTTGCATGAAAATATATAGTTGCTATAAATTCAGAATTGCAGGTTTATTTGTTTTTTTTTTTAAATACTCTGAAAAATGGGAATTCTATTTTAGGATAAAGGCAAGTGGATTTCTACTTTTCCTTTTAAAAACCCAGATCCTACATAATGGCTGGAACTTTTGTTAGCCAAAATAATGGTCAGTTGTAGAGCAACTTTAGCTTAGGTGATTCTGCGAAGTAATAACTAACTTCAAGCCTGGCAGCTTATTCTGTTTGCTGATGCTGTGGTCTAAATGTTTCTTTCAGTTGTGCTTGCGGATTGAGGGCAAGCAATGGTGCAAGTCTAACTTCTGCTCCAGACAAACTGGATGAAGTGAATCCTTTGTCAGCTTGGCTTTTGAGGAGAGAAGCTGTCACTTGCAGATCTATTGATGGAGGCAGTGAGTATGAAGGAGGAATAATGTATGTTTAGGGTAAAGTGTGCACTGCACAGAAACATGTTTTGTCCTTGTCTGCCGAAGCTTCAAGTTTGAGAGTAGAAAACTAGCAAGTGAAGTAAGAAGCCAAGAAGTTGATGTGTGTGATATATCAATAAACGTAGCATGTACGATGTGAGCTGGAGACATTAGACACGTGAATCTGAATGGGACTCGTTCAGGTGTGATACTACCTGAGGTCAGCTAGAGAGAAGATAGACTGGATTTACTGTACCCCGCGGTCTGCACAGAAGGATTATGAGCCATGGCGTAACTAATGATTAAAACCATTCTAATTACATTAAGGTATTTGGAGCTGACAGCTAAGTTCTGTTGTCTGTAAAGAAATACTTGTATGTAGGCATAAATGAGGTTAATTGAAAAAATGAGAAGCAGGCCTGCTCAAATAGTCTCTTAGTGTTGTGTTTCTTATGCAGCTTTTTAAAAAAAAAATCCATATTTTATTCAAATGCTGTTTGAAGTACTGGCTTTTCCCTTCTGCAGCACTGCACGCTATAGTGATCAGTGTAGACACGTCCCCCTTTGAAGTGGTCTATGCTTAATTACCTCACTGAAATTCCAAGCAGAGTTCCACTGAGAAATTTACTTGAGATTCCTTCCTGCCCTCGTGAGCCTAATAGGTTCAAGCTCTGTTTATTGTCAGTCCAGGTACAACTACTTCTTTTAACTCAATTCCAAAGTTTTAAGAAAAATTGGATTTCATAGAAAAAAAAGTTAAGTGGCATGAAACTCTGATGCTGATGATGAGAGGCTTTGTTCTGAACCTGTCACTCTTGTTGCCCTAAGTATCATTTGTGGAGATGTGGTCTTGGCAAATGCTCCCAAACAGCTCATACTAAGTTTTCCACCTCAAGTAAAGAACGTATAAACATGAGATCATATTCCTGACATAAATCAGTTTAAGAGGATTAGAAATTTGCCATCAGCTCGCACAGAAATATTTACCTTTTGATTATTTGAATTATAGTTTTGATTACATTTTGGGTACAGAGTAAGTATTCGTGTTGTGGGTGAGACCAGTGTGATGCAGGTTTGTCAGGCTGCTAATCCACGTAGCGCCTTCTGCACCTTGCACCAAACGCAGCTATTGGCCTTGGCTGGAATATGCCTGGGGGTTTTCTGTTGGAGGGGTTGCCTTCAGGACGTGCTGAAGCAACTTCAGGCTGTCTTGAGAGCACTTCTATTCTCTCCCCAGCATCTTGAGTCTTCTGCCGAGTGAATGCTTTCTACTGTGGAGCAGTGAGATTTCTAATAGAAAAAATCAGTTTGGTGGTTAAGAGCAGTAGGAGCAGCAGCTTGTGTGCCCAGAAACTCTTGACCTTTTGAGACAGTCAGCTCTGAAATTAAACCTCCCATTTCGTTTGCTTGAGCAGTGACAAAGTTGTCTGAAAATTTTTCTAATGTATGCTGCCTGAAGCTGGCTATGAGCTAGTATGGTAGACATCTTCATTTCTCTCTCCTAAATGGTATAATTATTTGCTGAACCATTCAGCATTCAGTATATTTTGGTATCTTGTAAGCTCTCAGTGCTTGTTTTCAGGTTAGAAACTCATTTAAAATTCTTCTTATTTTTACTAGTATTTAAATAACTGCTTGCTGATAGCTGCTCTGTTTTGTCAGTATTGTCTAAACTTAATACAGAGAGTAAATGCAGTCCTCTTTCATTTTTAGGGCCTAAAGTTGTTGAGCTGGTAGTAGTTGAACTCCCTGGATAACAGCAGGGCGAAGTTACTTGTAGCCCTATGGTTGGCTCAAAAATATCAAAAAGAATATAAGACTTTTCTGTCTTGAGACTGCATGGATGTGACTGGTTCATTGAAGTACATAAAGGGTGACTACAGCTCCAGACTCCTCCTTTCAGAGAACAGCTTTGCATTTTTTTGGGGCCCAGGTAGTCAGTGCCCTAACAATGCAAGCGTACAAACTGTAAGAAAGCTAGTAGTTCTCTCCAGAAGCTACTAGCCATAAGGGTTTCAGGAAATAAAAACATCACTTCTTACGTTCTGTTTTCCAAGTAGCTCCAGGACAGATGCCTGGCTTTCATAGCCTGAGAACTTCTTACCTATTTGTCAGGTCTGGCAGATAAGGGAACTGTGTCACGCCCAAGCAATGGAAATTATCCTTAAATCTTACTGCTTTAGGCAACTCTTCTCCTAGACAAGTGAACGTCTTTCACATTCTAGGCAGTGTGTAACCAACTACTTGTCTGCTTCATCCCTGCAGTCATAGGTATCACTACCCAGTGTACATCTGTCCCATTAAAAGATCCAGCCAATGCTTTGCTGCTCTAAATCATAGGGCGATATCCAGATATGAATGTCTGTACCAAACAAATACAGGCTGTAAAATGTATATTGGGCCAGCAGGAGGTAACGATGTTCTGCAAGCAGGCAAACGTGCTGCTGGCAGTACATTAGATGGCAAGTTCATTTTGTAGGAGCGGAGTGCCAAAAGCTGTTCTTCAGGGTGGGCTTGAAGAGATGAGCCTATTCCAAGTCAGAAAGAGCAACTCTTCCAGCTGAGTGATTTGAACTACAGGGAGGATAATAGATACCCTTTGTTGTTACGTTCCTGGGGATACAATGTGTAGGTAACTCCTAGTTTGACTTTCTGAAAGTGTATGCAGCCATGTTTATCTGTTGTTCTCAGAATTAGTTGAAAACTTTGTTCCTCCTTCCTTATCCACCCTGAAATACAATGGATTATATGTATATGTACACATAAGGGGAAAGGGAGGGAGAATCTGCCGACAAAGGAATTTCTAAACTCCATCTTAAGCTTTTCCTGTGCAAAAAGCGCAATCAGTCAAGACTGGGCAAAAGTTCATGCTAACGCAAACAAGATGCTGAACTTGGATGCAGAATGTTGCGTATGACAGCCGTCTTTTCACCACATGCAGGCAAACAGTGAATCAGCAGTGCCTAGATAACAAATGACAGCAATATCTTGGGTCTCTAAAACTGCATGTCGTGCAGTAAGATTTATGACTGAGGATGTCTCTGTGCTTTAAGGCTAGTTCCAGGGTACAAAAAAACAACCAACACCCTACCCCACACCAAAACCAGAAAAGCAATCCCTCTCTTTCGGGTTTGTAGTGTTGTAAAGGTGAATGCTTGCCATGTAAACCCTTCTTGGAACAGCAAAATTCTGTGAACGGGAGCTTGAGGCAGTCCATATTCAGAGAACTTTTTGTTTCGTATGCAGAATGTGTGTGTATTTGCCTGCATCCCTGTGCTACCTCTATCTCTTGAGGTGCTGGCTTTGTTCTGTTTATAATTTGAGTAAGATGGCTGTAGCTGGTTGAAAAGCCTTTTTCTGCTAGCTTGGAATCAGTTTTGTATTGCCTGGGATGCAGGGAGGAGGCAAAGTTAAATAGAATGTTGCAAAATGTTTTTCCAAGCTGCAACAGTGAATGCCTTATCTTAATGCTCTGCAACATTTGTTGCACTGATGGAACAAAAAAATCCTTCCACGGCTATGGTAAATTAGTAACAGAGAAAGATACCTTCTTACCTGTGACTGGCTGCTTTGGGTGTTTTCCTTTCTTTTCTTTCCCTCTTCTAAAGGAGGGAAAGAGGTCCCTTGTCACTGTTCCTCCCTGGCCCATGTCTTGGGCAGATCCTTGTATACCAACCTGATAATGATGTTCAGTCTCTGCTGTTCTAACTCCACTTCCTAAGTCAGTTCAGTTTCTTTAAGTCTTCTCATGCTCTTCTGGGAACCTTTTGTCTTAATATGTAACACTTTCAGCAGTGCTGAGTGTTTAACTGAGCACTTCACATTAAGGGCATGTTGAGAATCATAGAATCATTGAGGTTGGAAAAGACAACTAGGATCATCTGGTCCAGTTGTCACCCATCCCCATTGTGCCCGCTAACCGTGTCCCTCAGTGCTACATCCACGTGAGTCTTCAACGCCTCCAGGGATAGTGACTCCTCTACCTCTCTGGGCAACTTGTGCCAGTGCATCACCACTCTGAGAGTAATTTTTTCCAAATATCCCACCCTGTTTCCATGTTGATGAGGCCGTGTGTTTTGTTTCTTCTCTCCCACCTCAAAGGCTGAACGAAGCTGCCAGGAGTTCCAGTAATAGTGCTGGAGTTGGCCCAGGGGCATCTTCTGCTGCCAACAAGCTGGAAATCCTGGAGGAGAAGGAGATCTTCCTCTTCTGGAGGAGGAAAGTGGAGCAGTGCAAGGTGAGAACATCACTGGCTCTCCTCTTTGGGGGTCCTGCTTTGTCATGCATGCGTTACTTCTTATTTGTCGTGATGTGAATGTCTACCCAGCTCTGTTTTATTCTTCTCACCTCACTGAGAGGCTGCCCTGTAGCTGATGATTTTTGGCATACAGGCGCTGGTTGTGTGCCCTGTTGACCTCCCGTCCTGAGCTGACAGAGGATGTCTGAGTTTCTGGCTGGCAAGCCATGTTTTGATGCTGAAAGGTGATAGTCGATTTACTTTTTGTTCTATGTAAGTAGGAATGTAGGGAACCTAATGGAACCAAGTGTTTGTATAGGATTGGGTTCTTGGGCTCAAAGGATGGCATTGGCTGGGCTGTAACCCTCTATGTGCTTATACACAGTGTAGGGAAGACACACCTGTAATAAACCCTATAGTTTGTTCTTGACAGGAATGTTTTAATGTTGCTGTTTGGTTCTCTTGATCTTTAGGATTTCTCAGTCTGTGTCAAAACAACAGTGCTCAATTAATCTATGCACTTCTTATTTGGATTGTTTATATCTGCCTGAGATTAATTGCTTTTAAAAATATTTTTAAAAATAAAACTTTGCATGACACTCTAAAATTGAACAGTGTATTATATGATAAATAATGGTAAATATTTGCATTTTCATATAAATATTATTGATAATGTTTTGATATTTCTGTGATGAATAATTTTTTGTGAGATGTTGTAGAACCACATACATAGTAAAGAGTTAATAAAGATTTATCTGCTTTTTTTTTCTTGCAAATTTTTCTGTTGGAAAAATAAAAAAAGGTAAATATCCAGATTGCATTCCAGCACTGTCTAGTAGCAGGCAGGAGGATTTCCACTTCAGTGCTGCACTTCATTAAAGAGTTGTAAACAGGAATGCTGCAAAAGTATACTGTGGGCATGTGAAGAGATTTCTAATAACCTCAAGACTGGCTTCCAAATGATCTTATTAATTCTGTGGGTAATCCGGGAAAAATCAGTAGGGTTTCTTTGACTTTTGCCCTCTGAGGCTGCAGTTTTTACAGCTTGGAGTAACTATTACTAACAATAGCTCTTGAAGTGTAATTTTAAAAACCCCAGGAAATGTGTTCCTGTTTTTCTTTCTGATGCAGTTACAACTGACAGCTCCGCTTCTTTAGCCCCTAACTCAGTGTGCCCCTGGTCCTGGAAACCTATTTGGAATGCTGTAATGAAGTTTTTCACTTACCTGAAGTACATCAGATAAAACACATGGGCATGGTTTGCGGTGGAGACTTAAGTGTGCAGGCAGCTGCTGCTCGTGAGTCACACTCTGCCCTGTGCGAAGAAGGGAAGGACCTTGCTCGGCCCCTGGGAACTTGATGATTCCAGTTCTTCAGTGCTGGGAAGGTTTCTGTTCCAACTGCCAACTCATTTGTGATTAAAGTAACTAATCCAGGACCAGGCTGCTCTCTTTTCTAGCTGCTAGGGATGATTAAAACATCCGTAGAAAATCAGAACCCAGTCTGACATGCTATAGTAACATATGGAATAACAGTGCTACTGCACCTTTTCTTGAGAACGCGTTCTTCTTTTATCTGTGTTGAAGCTTTCTTCTTTTCTATATATCACACAGAGAATTTTCAGTATCATTAAAATAAAAACTTCAAGAGTGATGCAAAGAGCATCGCTCTTGGTGATTCCAGTTCTTCAGTACTGGGAAGCTTTCTGTTGCAATCAAATTTCCAGTTGCCGTTCTCCTTGTGCAACCCATTTCAGAAGGGCTTCGTCCTGCCTGGGAATAGGATCCCTCTTCCCAGGTGCTTCTTGTCCTGTCCTGTTTCGACTCAGCTCTCAGAAGCTGACCTCTTGCAGTCTAGTCAGGAGAGAACAAGATTCTAGAGCCTATCAGATGCTAACTGCTTTGAAAGGCTTGTCTTGGCCTGGTTTCTGGATGTTCCTTCTTATAGTTAGCAGTTCTGTATATATTATATCTAAACATGTCTCATTTTAAGAGTGATCATTACAATGCAAATTAACCTTGGCTGTTCTTAGCTGCTCTGAGAACTGTTATTAAGTTTAGGCAAGACATACTGCATGGTAAGGTACACAAGTATTACAAGTGTCTTTCTTTGTTGTGTATTCACATAACCAGTTCTATTACAGTTTTCCAGTTTTGCTGGCTGCGTTATCTGTCTGCTTTTAATTCACATTTGGTTAAAGTATGCCCTTCTACTCTAGATAAATGAAGAAGCACATTATTTGACTCAACAAAGTTTTAAAAAATTGTATCTAGTACTATTTAGTCTGTGGTAACTATTTCATTTTTTGCTTAGCGTTACTGATTTTGTGGTTATTTTTTCTATTAAGAAGCAGATTTTTTTAATCTGGATAGTTAGAATAAGAAAACCTGCTTGCTTTCTTGTTTTCATGAACTAGATAAATTGAGAGTTTGTATTTGATTTTCTTCTAATTTCCCTCCATATGTCTGTCCTTGTCTTTCAGTCTCTGAAGGAAAGTAATGTCTATTTCTGTTTTCAAGTGAAGGCAAAATCAGCCGGTGCATTTCATGCTTATAGCCCAGTCCTGGGCTGTAGGAAACATCACTTTTGTACTTAAGGCATCGCTGTTGATGACATTTTGCTTTATTCTTTCTGCTTCTCACCTCTTCCAATTAGAAGAGTGTAAAGTCAACCTGGTTTAAAAAAAAAAAAAAAAAGTTTCTTAAATACTGCTAGGAAACACGTTAATGTATGTGAGAAGTATTCCCAAATGGTATGGTTACTGACATACAAAACCAGTAAGCCAACGTGGCTTACTGGTTTTCAGTATTTCCTTTCAAAATGATAGGAGCTTTGGTGATGAATGGCTAGCATTTTTTTCAGTGATCTTTTGACAATTTAAAGTAACTGACTGGTTTGATCAAAATTGGTAAAGTGTAGTTGTATTGTAACTTGCTGAATAATGTAACCAATTGAAAAAGAATCATTTCAAAATGATTTTAAAGTAGATCTGGGAGGAAAAAAAATAATCTGTATACTGACTTCTTTGAATATTAGTTTCTCTCCAATCTCTAACAAAATTTTATTTCAACATCTAGTTGTTTCCTTGTACGAGGATAGATAGCTTTCAAATAATTCTAACCTAATCTGGAAAAGCAAAGATGTGCCTCATAAATGAGCTTTATGATGCCTGACATTTCAGTGCTGTGGAAGATGCAATTGCAATGCAGTACGCTGCAATGATGAAAAGGCAAAACTGGTTAATGGAATCCGCAGAACCCGGCTGCCTGCAGAAGCTTTAGTTGCAGGTTAAAGCTGTCCTGCACATCTAAACTTCTTGCAGTGACAGATAGTGTTTATGCAGAGAGGTATTTGAAGACTGCCTACAGGACAGATCCAGAGAGTTCTCCTTCCTTATCTAGAGACTGCTTGCTGCTTTTAGAAATCAATCTTCAGAGTTTCTACTTAGAAGACTTCGTAATTAGGAAAAGCCAGGAGCGAAGGACATAAACACAGAAAGGGAAGGTGAGAGAGAAAAAACAAAGGGAAGTATAAATGAAAGAGATGCTGCCATGCCTGAAGTGGGAATAGAGATGGTTACTGTTAGAGAGGCAGAGCTGTGTGAAGTGGACTTGGTGGTAACAACTCTATCTTAAGTATTTTTTTCATGTTTTACAGAAATTGACTTTTTTTCAGATTTATTTTGCTCCATTAAGGTGACTCTGCTTGCTTCCCTCTGTTCTGCCTTGGCCATGCATGCTCCTCCCAGCACAAAGCACGCAGCCAGCAGCAGTGCTTGGAGCTGGATGGTGAGGAATTGCACCTCTCTGCTCTGCGGAAGACTTCTGCTCTTTCTCAGTTTGATTATATTCCTCTGTCAATTATTGCATATGGATTCTTAGGGAATTCTAGGGTCTATGGTGACCTCATTTATTTTCTTATCCCACAAGCTTTCAGCATCTGTAAGGGAGGGGGGAATCAAACTTTATCCGTGGAACAAATGCACAAAGAAATGTTCACTATGAGAAGGAAGAGGCTTGACGTGCAAAGGTTTTCTTTCTAGTTAAAGTGCAACTTGACAATTCTCGAATAAAGGATGCTATAATATATTGATACTTCACAGCTTCAGTTAAGACTCATGCGATGACTGTAGCAGGCTTTCATTAGTCTCCTTTATGTTACATTGCAACAGGAGGAATAAATGCCTTAGCAACAGACTGCTGTGAAGTTAGGAGAAGGTAATTCAGTGCTTACAAAAGAAGAAAAGGAAAACTGATTTTTGTCTCCGGTTACTCCACAGCACCCTTTGTTTAAATCTTGTTTAGTTTTTACTGTAGTTTGTCAAATCTAGCACTGAACAGAAGCTTTCATCAATAAATGGGATGTGGAACATGTATCTTGTAGATGGCTGCACTGAATGCTTGGGGTGTTGCACAGACAGCTGCCTGCCTGTGCTGGTGGCAGTGGCAAAGCTGCTAGTGCAGACTCCAGAGCACTTGTTAGCCATGAAACTGAAACTTTGTTTTCCTTTTCCATGTTGTTCAATCCTTGCTTTTCGTTTCTACCCTTGTTGAGTTTTTTGTTTGTTTTGGGAGTGTGTGTGAAGCTTTTACTTCTACTGAATCTTTCACTGTAACAGTTTAATGTTTTTGGAGATAAATTGAAATGGCACATACAGTAAAACAACTTTTCAACAGCTTAGTGCTAAGTGCTTCCAGATATAGATGCAACTGACTTGCATCTACTCTTCATGAAAAAATGTAAATCTTCATTTCTCTAAGGAATGTTTATTAATGCCTTCAGTGTTTATCATTGTATATGAGGAAAGTGTACATAATCCCTCTGTGTTAGAAAGAGCCTTCAATTGAAATTTATTAAGGAGTAGTTTACCCTGTCATGAACAAAGTGTCCTCTAAATCCAATTCCCTCTCATGAAAGCGTGAGAATTTCTCCGCTACTTGTGGTCTGTGCAAATCATCTGCACTACAAAAGGGACATGTCTCCTTCCATTTTAGGAATCTGGGAAGGGTAAATATTTAAAGTGCTGGCATAACAATAGCAGAAGTAGAAGGAAATTAAAGCTTGGGATCCAGTGCTGAGATGCATTTGGCTTAAATTGTGGGTGGAACAAAGAGAAGCTTTTCAGTAAATTGGTTAAAGGTTATGATTTTCATTTTTGGATTAAGGAATAAGCAGAACTGTTCTATGTAGAATAGACCACACAATTTCCCAGGCAAGAAATCTATTTTGAAAGGGTGGCTGCCTTAGTTCTTAGTCAGATTTTTTTTTTTTTTTTTTGCTTTTCCATCAGTGGTGTGTGTTGTTGATTAGTTACTCTATGATGATCACAGAAACTAATACTTCGCTGAGTTAAGGGCAGTATGGTAAATGAACAAGTCATTTTATGGACAACAACTGCTGGTATGAGATCTTCATGAATATCAAGCTTAGAAGATGTTGGGTGAAATAAATGAAGCAGAATGAAATCAAGATGATGCTGTAGAAATTCTAAGAGTTTATTATATAAACTCTTGTTTTTTAAGTTACAAAGCCTTTTGCACCCTCAAAGATTTTTGTTGAATCCTAGAGAATTTCTAGCATCTGTTACTTGCAGCAGCTGTTAGATATTGAGCAAAAAGATTCATCTGTCCTCAGAGTAGAAAGAAAAATGTATTCTTTATCTTGATAAATTCAGTTCAGGTTGAGTAATTCTTTAGATATTAAAAACAATTTTCCTGGTATATTTCACTTATCTTTGGAAGACTTTTGGCACAGTGTTCAAGAAACTGAATGTGCGTGTTGTAAGGGACGAAGTCTGCTTCTGCCAAAATTTGCCGTGTGACTTATGAGCCTGTATAAAGACCTTTGCAGTAATTTCAGCTGATATTTGGCTCGTGATTTTGCGAGACAACTCCAAATAATCCTTTGACTTAATTTTGAACTGTTATATTTTTCAGAAAGAGACTGTACAGAGTTGGCTGGAGAAAGGTAGCTGTACTTTTGCAAAGATTTTGAATGTTCTGAAACTTGTTTTTTTTGTCTTTGTTTCTGTTAGGCAATCTGATTTAGAAGTTAAAGTGAAAGAATACTAGATATCTGTATAGAAAGGAAAAGGGTTTGGATGACAACTGCCCACAGGTGAGACAGCCTGCTCAGTAGCCTTCTCTGATGCCTCCTGCCTCTTAGCTCTCACTCAGAGTGCTCTAAGTGGTACGTACGGTGCATCAGAAGAAGCAGCGTTCCAGTTACTTCTCCTGGAAGACTGTCAGACTTTACCATCGTGCTTTAATATTTTTTTTGTTACTCTTAATATAATTTTGATTTTTACAGTTTCCAGATGGTAGGTAATTCATTGCAGCCGCTGATGGAGTTTGTTGAGTTTCAGATCACCTCATGGCTTGAAGACTAGCTGAAGTTTCCCTTCAGATTTAGGTGACTTTTGTTGCAAAGGAAGCTAGATCCACAGAATGTGAATTATAGTGAAATATTTGTAGTAGACTAATTTAAACTACTGTAGGAATTAGAGTTTTCTTTTGAGTTTCTCAGCATCTTAGATACCTACTTATGATTTTTTTTTTTTAGTTTCATTTGTGGGAATGACATACACTTTACTATTTCAGTACCTGTCCTCCCTTGCCTGAATCTTACTGAATTTAGAGTAAATTCTACAAAGTGGAACATCTCAAAGAAATTCTTATTTCAGTAAGACCATTTGTTCAACTTGGAGGTCTGAAGAGCTAAGCGTGGTGCCAGGAGGTAGATGAATAATGTGATGTTCTTTGCCACAACGATATGGAATCTGGCACAGCAGAGGAGGCCGTTTGCCCACACTTTAGAAGCCATGCACAAAAGGCAATACTGAATCTCAGAGCTGATTATTAAAGCAATTTTTCAGCCTTTTGCATTGCTGTCTCTTACTGGGTATTTGTTGTTACTGCACGAGATGTATTTGTTGTTAAAACAAACTCTGAAAATCTTGAGCAAAAAAAAGAGGAAATCAGAAAAGCAACTATAAACTGAATTTAGACCATGAAATCTGCACTCTGTGTTTGTTTGGTTTTGTAATTACAAGTTGATAGCAGCTTACTTCATGGTCAGGAATATATGACAACAGTTGAATTTTGGTAATCTTTCCAGGGATCTTGTGATCAGGGTCAGTGGGATTCAGATACCTTTGTATGATAGCTTTTTAGAGGTAAATAAGTAAAACAGGTCGTAACAGCACACTTCAAATTTACGTAAGGCATGTGGAACTGTAGAACTTCTGTAGGTCAGTTCTAACAAAGGTTGTCACAGTTGTGACAGCAAGATGGCATGCGTTTTGAGGTGAGGTTTACCATGACCTTTTTGGAGAGTGTTACTTTTTTTCCCCTGGTAATTCAACAACATGACTTTACCAGCCAGTTCCTTATGTGCCAATGGAATTAAAGGAAGTCATTTTATCCTACTTAAAAATGGGGACTTCAAAATGCTTTTAGCTAGTGTCATTGCTTCTCAGGTTCTCGGTCAAGTCTGACAAGATCCACCAGAGTTTGAGGGGACAACAGGGACAAAGGTGCTCATTACACGGGGATTGAAGAGGACTGGGGAGTTTCCTTCTGAGGGATTTCAAACTTGGATTTCTGACCAAGTAGTAGAGACTTAACTTCTTAGCTTTGCCTGGATTGGGAACGGGGACATTCTTTGTGCAATTAGGAGTGCAGATTTTACAGGTCCAGGGTGAGGAAGAGTGTGAGCAAGAGAAATGGGGCTTTTTAATCCAATGTTGAGATCACTTACCTGGGAAGGAGGAAACACAGGCTGTACTTCAAGGATTGTGTATGTGTTTTACATGAAACAGTGCAGAGTTTATGAGCAGTCTTGGAAGCATAAGCAGAACTAAGCAGGGCCTGTAAAGTGATGGACCGAACAATTTCTGTCCAAGGTGCTTCGTAAATAATTGTGCAAAGATTTAGAATGATGCTAATAAACAGAATTGTCATGGTTTTGTGATTTTCGGTTATTGGTATTCCACATCATAACATCATGTAGTGGACATACCTAGTTCTCAGAAGAGAAGGACTACTACAGTCCCCACGGTACTTTGCTCCTTTGTTACCATTTTCCAGCCGGAGGGAAAAGATAGAAGCTCGCAGTATAAAAACTTGCAGATCACGAGACCTCGTCCCTTTTTCCGCCGTCTCTCGTCTTGGCAGCACCTCGCTCTCCAGCCGTCTTATTGTCGGTAGTAGAGTAAGGCCTACCTTGATTTTGGGACATTCTCTCTCTCTGTATTGGATTTATCAGCTTAAATTGTAATTATATTGTATTATAGTGTGTTGTTTTGCATTCCGATATCTTATTTAGTAAATTAGTTTGTTTCTCCTCAGATTGTTGCCACTGTTCTTTGCTCTCAGGGCCATCTCCCTACCCTTTTCCCCTTTCCCCTTTTCCCGGGACGTGGGCCCTTGGGTCCCCCGTCCCCTTTGTCACGGAATCGGGCCTAACGCCCGTAAACCGTTGACAAGAATGAAGCTAAAATTTTGTACATGCCGTTTCTTGGCTTTTTTCCCTCCAGATTCTTGATATTTATACAGTTTCTTCATTTCATAGTGAAGAACTTTGCATAGTGAAAGTCACTTCTGTTTTAAGTGCATGATCAAGCTACAGTTTGTGTACTTGTTAGAAATTATTCTTGATCTGTTCTAGTTTTAAGAGAGGAATGAGCATACTGAAAATCAGTACCAGTTCTGTATCCACAGATGTGGACGTAAAATGTTGAGGTAATAGCGGTGCGTGCCAGCACTTGTGTATTTCTGAGTTTATAACTTTGAAGAGAGGAAAATGAAAAAGTATTGTAGCATAATTAGAGTGTTAAAACAGGTTCTTGTGTTTACCTCTAATTTTGATAGTTTAAAAAACGTATTTGTTATTAGCTAAATTTACAATGGCAGTTTTAGGTTTCTAGGAAGCTCTAGTGACCTCTCTAAAGAGGTAATTCAGTGAACCTGTCACTAATAATTTCACTCTGCAGCTAATAGTAACGGGTTTAATCCAGAAATTATGAGCTGGGCCCCCTTTCCCTGAGGGAAGTATTTCTTTCCATCTTAAATATAAGGCGGGGGGAACATAGTAACTTTAACAGGACCTAGCTTTTCTTTTGTTTTTGAAGGGTAGGGGGCTTTTTAAATACTGTACGGCACAGAATTTTTCTTGAATTACCTCCATCTGAAGTCTCACTAGTGCCATATTTTTACCCATACCATTTTAATGGAACACAGCTTTGCTTGCTGTTGCTTTCTCATGTTTACCTGCTCTTGCAAATGAGCTCATGACTGCTGCAATCTTTTAGAACTCTGTGAACAAGAACCCTGACTGTGTTAATCGTGCTCTGATAGCCTGAAGAGCACTGATGCTTCTGACTGGTGTTCCGATAGCCATGCTAGTAGATAATAATGCAGCAATTGTGAGGAAAATGATATTAAAATAATTATGTTGTTGGATTGTTGCAAAGCGAGAAACACGGGAATAACTCCTTCAGTGGCCTTACAAATTGTAACTGTTTTTAGTATTGACTTTGAATGTTAATAATTTAGTCACCTCTATCTTGTCCTAATGAAAGAAATTCCTGTGTGTAGGGGCTGGAACTTTAGTCTGTGAGCATCTGAAACACAGCCCTTTGGCTTGTTTTGTGAGAATTCAAAAGTAGCTCAGCGGTAGCTTTTCTTATAGAAAATTTCAACCAGTAGTTGTGCCTCTTGCTTATGCTTAGCCCTCCTATTTGCAGTTGTACTGTTTAGTTTACTAAATGCGTTTTCTTGGGCAAAAATTAAGTTTTAGCGAAATTTATCATCTAACACTTTATTTTACTGAATACGTTATAACGTACGTGCTACGTACATATATACTTCTGAATGGACTTCAGTCATCAAAGCCACTGAAAGAAGCAGGTGCCACTGAAAGAAATAACCACTGTTTGTTCTTGCCTGATACGGTCACCATCCTTACACCAGCAAATATGCTTGTGCAGGTATGCAGTGAGTTGTATTTGGGAAACTTACTGGGATTAGAACTAATCTGTGAGTAGGAAATGTGGGAGGGTGACATAGCATGTTAGCTTAGAAAATGGTCACCTAGCATTCAAATCCCTTGTCCAGTAACCTGGCATTCCAGGCTCCTTTCTCCTCCTCCTTCCCTGTCCCTGGGAATGTATGGTTTGCCCTCACTCCTTGCTTAGTAGCTGAGGAACTTAAGGTCACCTGTTGTCATTCTCCATACACAAATACTGCTGGTCCTGTCCTACATCTCATGCTTGGCCACACTTCAAAGCTGGGAAGAGCACCGGTGGGTATTTTCTAACACTTAGGAATGACTTTATACATGTCTGAGTGCTATGAGCAGATCCCCATGATGCTTTTAATTCACAGTGAGAAAAAGTGTAGTTGATATGGCATGCAGATATGAAGAACAAATCCTCTGAAATTGATTGGGATGTTTTTCTTGATTTTATTTTCTTTCTATCTTAGTCTCTCTCTAATGTGAAGTCTTTAGGAAAGTGTGGTGGTTTTTTTTTTTTTCACTATTTGAGTAGGAATTTACACTTAGTGCATTTGGGTGAACTATTAAAAAAAAAAAAACAAAAAAAAACTTGGTTCACTTTTCTCAGTTTGTCAAAATCCCTGGTAGATTTTTATGCCCTTTTCAAAACAACTTTTGTATAATGTGCAAGGATGAATATCTTCTGGCAAATGGATTGACCTTCCTGTTGCTGCTCATCAGCTCATGGTGGCTGACTGGGCCCTGAGTCCTTGCTGAGAAGGTCAGTACCTGACGTGTATGTTGGTCAGATGAAATTAGTATCTGGGTGATGACTGTTAAATGCTCTAGACTAAACAAGACTGTTCTGTTAAGTAAGATCTTAAATTGTAAAAGAAAATTCAGGTTTTACCACTTCAAGACTGGCTATAAAGATTCAATAGCTGAGTAATAAACAGATCTGTTACCTTTAATATTAGCAGTGCCTGTGCCCTGAAACAGGTACATGGTCCAGTTAAGTGAACTGGAAGGGAGAGAGCTGCAAAAGGACCAAACTTCTCATAGCCATGAAACTGCTTTGCAGCTGCTGCCATGAGGCTGCCAGAAGTCTTCAGTAGCTTGTGTCTGTCTGTCTGGTATGGAGGTGGGTTGGGGGTTGGGAAGGGCACTTTGTACAACTGTACTACTGCTGGCATATACCCAGTCACTCTGGTTTGCCAGGATATATAACAAGCTCTCCACAGTTTTACTCTGTAATGACCAAAAGTTATTGGTCTTCTCATAATTCCCATACCCTCATTTCTTGTGCCCAAGACCAAGCTCACTCCTGCTGCTTCAGTGTCCTGCAGTATGTCATGATCCTCAGATCCCAGCTATGCAAAGAAACTGTACTCATAAATACATTTCAGCAGCTAATCCTCTTCAGATTCCTTAATTCTTATGCGAAGAGAGTTAATCTGATACAGTTCATCTAAGAAGTAGAGCCTAGTCTTGTTCGGTTGAGTCTCCTAGAAACAGAGTGTTTAATACATATAAAATGGGTAGCATGTTGTAATTAGAAAAAGCAATATATTCTAACTGAATTGGTGACATACCTCGTAGACACTGTAGTAGAAGTAATCCAAGTCTGATCTTGAATTTGATCTTTAAATAGCTATCCAACAGTACTTACTTGAATGTAAATCTCACAAGCTATCACTGGGTTTGAAAAGCCTGCAAGTACAACATCTCAGAAAACTGTTCCATACTGGACATCTTCAGTGCAAAAATTGTATGTTAAATGGGCCGCATGCAGAGATCTAATATTTCTTGGTTTATTTCTTACTAATACAATCAAAATGCAATTGTTATACGCCCTCTGCTTTTCCAAAGGTTTTTTAGATTTCAGAACTGATTAACTGCAGTTTTCTTCTGACGAGAATATAGCTCAGAACTGTGGCTCCAGAGGATCAAGTTTTTAAGATAAATCTCAATATCCTTAGGCATAATCTAAAAGGAATAGATAGCTTTAGGAAAAAAAGTTGAGAAATGTTACGTGGATGTTTCACAGTTTAGACTTGTCTCGAGTTTTTCAACTTAGAAGAGCAAATCAGACAGACATGTCTCAAACTCACTTCAGTGAGCAGCTTTGGAACTGATGGGACTTACGTGTGGTAGACAGTCACTGGAGTTCAGCCTAAACAGTGTGAAATCAGAGAGTCCCAGAGAAATCTGACATCTCCTTCTAAAGGTATGAAGGCTGATGCTGTGAAGTCTGGTTCCTCAAGTATCTGAAAGTAGGAGAAGTTCCCAGGCTCACATCTGTTTGCTGAGAGACAGTGAGAAAAGATTGACTTCACATTGCCTGAGTTGTGTTAGGGTAACCCTCCGAAAAGCGAGCGGTCTAGTGAGCAAACATTGAGTTTGTGCTCAAATAACATTTTCTCTTTCCTTGTCTGTCAGGCCTTCATTAGTGTGTCAGTAAAGCTCACATCAAATAAAACCTTCTCTATGGACTCTAGCAGTGTTTACTCAAAACACTCAAATCTTTCTTTTTTCCTGGAGGAAAAAACGTCAGTGCTTATTTCACTTTCCTAATGAGGAGTGGTGAAGGTGTGATGGAGGTTGTGCACAGAAGGAGAGCAGGAGCTTTTTCATGCATTGTTTGAAGGTTTAGGCTGTTACTTTTTGAAAATCCTTCAGAAAAAATCAATAATTAAAAAGTGGTAGATGCTTTTTCTTGTTTTTACTAAGCCAAGGAACAGCATATAGTTTGAAGGCTGAAATTTCAATAGGTAGGAGTATTTCAGAATAACCTAAATTTGCTCTTAATGAATAAATGCCTTTCTGTTTTCTTTAACTGAGATGAAATAACAAAATGAATAATTTTAATATCTGAGTGTTTGGATTAGCAACACTTCTGCAGTTGCAATAAATATTAATATTACATTTTCAGTTTCCCTGAAATTTAAGCGCGAAACTATTGTCCCCAAGTTTAAAAGCAAGTGAGAAAGTCACTTTTTCCCTTTTTTTTTTCCAGTTAAAATAAAAATAGCTGTAGCTACATTTTATAGACTACTGCTGTATGGATTCTTCTAAATGATGGGAAAAATGTAGAGCTCCATTGTTTCTTTGATTGTAGGGAAGCTAGTCTTAACATAGTAACTACTGTAACAGTGTTGGTAAAGTGTATTTCTCCCCTCATTTGAGAAAACATACTGCAGTAGGAATTTTCACCATATCATCAGGATGGTGCTTGTAATTTAAATACTGGTGTTGTCTGAGTGATGGAATTATTGCTGCTTTTTATGTCACTTGTTTATTTTATGTTCAGGTAAAGCATTCTGTTAGTTTTTCCCTCTGTGTTTGGTCTGGACTATTTTACAAGTGACATTCTACATGCATGCGCTCACATAAGGTACACTGAGGTGTACTTAGTTCACAGTGGAAAAGGTACACCTGTGAGAAAGGAATGTGAATGAGAAAATGTAACTGTGCAAACATGTTTATGCAGCTGCATTTTAATGTAGCTTATTATTGGAGCTCTCTGTTTGCCGGGTGAAACTGTTACAACTGAAGACAAGCTACTAAAAATTTCTCCAAGACGTTGTGAGCCAAAGATGAATCAAAAATTATACATGCTCAATTCTGCTTCCAGATTTGCTTGTACTTTTAACCAAGCTGTCTTCATATTAGTGTCTGAAAACTTTCAGATGTTGGTCACACTTGCTCATGAACTTTCCATATTAGAGCAGTTTTGCAGATTATTGAATGTTTGTTTTTTTTTTAAAGATTTTGGTCTTCACTGAAAAATGGTTTAAGTCATGTTAGTGTTTCCATTCTGTAAATAGGTTGAACAAGATAGTCTTGCATTTCATAAAACTCAACCTTAACATGCAATAGTTTGTGATAAAACCCAGGATCTCAGTGAAAAACAGTTAAAGAAATACTGCAGTGAGTCATTTTTCAGTTGGGAAAAGAAGACTGCAACATGTCACTATCGTACTTTGAGAACATTTGAAAAAAAAAAATCATTCAAAATAGTTTAGAATCCTACTTTATTTGTCTGTGGTATCATTGGCCTGACTTTTTAATTACACAAGGGACTGAGAGGATATTGTTCTAGACACTTTATGGACAATGAAAGTTGCTCTTTGCCCCCAGAAATTGGTGTGCCTTTACCTTTGTGAGGTCACATCATCTGAAATAACACAGGTTCAACTTCCAGCATATTAAAAGAAAGTTGATCTGTCACATAAAATGTAGTGTGCAAATTTCCCAATTACAAGTCAGGAGCTCTTTGTTTATTTGGTGAAAGGAGAGGAATCCCCCAGAACACCACCAAAAGAAACCCCAAACCAAATCCACCAACAAAGAGAGCAGGAATAGCAACAGTGTCTAACAGTTCTGCATTACTAATGCTGGTGAAGACTGCTTTGCAGAGTTCAAGATTTTTCAGTGTCTACATTTGCTTCATCCTTGGCTTTTCTTAAGGGTCATAAATTATGAAAGATCCTGTGATGAAGTCTGGATGAGTGGAAACTGGAGAAGGACAGCCAATTTACTTCATTCACGTAATCCATTGATCAGGCAATATTTCATTTTCATGGGACTAGCAGTCAGGTGTGACTCTCAGTACTTAAGGCTTCATCTAGGGACATGATGATACTTAATCCATTTTGCTTATATTGCAACCTATATTTATGGCAAAATTTGTCTCCTTTACCCCCTTGGGGGAAGAAAAAAAAGTATACAACAATGCCAGTGTAAGATGATGTAAGTTCTTACATTTAGTACCTTGTGTTTCAGCCACTTGTTTTCTTCAGCCTGCATCTCCAGTAGGGAAATCCACACATGTAAGTACATTTTTCACTCTGGGGGCTTTTCTTATTCTTTTAAAATATTCTCTTCTGTCTGTGGCTGGTTAACGCAGATTGTGAATTAGCTCCATTGTCTGTTCTGAGGCTCTAGAGTGCCAATTTTGAGTTTCCATCACAGGAACAATGCTTGATAAATATAGCTTCAGTTTAGGTCTAAAGCCATTGAATCACATCTGTATGGCTGCAGCCTCGGATAAATCAATTTGTCTTTACCACATATTTCTAGGCCCAGGGCCACTTGAGAGCACAGTGTAGACACTCAGTTCTCTCTGCAAAATTGTATGGTGTGACAGGACTAGAGCTGAATTAGGTCTGATAACCTGATGGATCAAGTTGATTCAGTCTGATTAACTCCTCAATGCTGCGCTCCCTGGCATCTGGAAAATCCCAGTGTGTACCTCTGAATACTGTAGCATCTGAGTTGCAATAACCAATATCATGTCCAAGAGAGAAAGTTTTGTAGATGAATAGGAATTGTAATAAAAATTCAGTGTAGATGTAATAAAATACTTGCAGAGCATATGTGCCACATACAGTCCTTGTGACACCTTTTTAACCTCTAATTAGCTCTGTATTTCTATTCCATAATCCCTTATTCTCTCCAATTTATTAGCAATTCAGCAGAATTTCTGCTGTGCCTGAGCTGTCCTCTGTCTGGCCTTCAAGGATTGCAAAACCTCTGAGATTATTATTATTTTTTTTTCCCTGAGCGCTTGCATAGTGCTTTAGCATCAATTTGTCCCCAGAGCACCCAGAAAGAGCCACCAGCTCTCCTATTAAAGTTTAACATTGTTGATGTCCTTCAGCCTCTCCTGAATATGTCTCTGAAAGATACTGCTGTGACAGTAAGCATCTGTGATTAATGTCATATTAAGCTCAGAGGCATGCGAAGGCATCCAGCCAAGAGAAGGGGATTGTGCTTGCTGGCATTGCCTGTTGTCTTCAGAACAGGATGATGATCAAGTCTGCAAGCCCTTTGTACCTTGTTTGAATAGAGGAGTAATCAAACTTTGTACCCCATAACACAGTGTGTCAGCCGTACTTGTACATACAATTCATTTTAGGCTTATCTTTTTATATACATGGGTCACTCTGGAAGTAATGCCTGAAATTTATTTACATGAAAACAGCAACAAAGAGCACAATAACACTATTTCATAGAGCAAATTCTCAGGTACAAGGTACCATTTTTTCAACATAGTAAGCAATGTTAGCAATGCATTTGCTCCAGTGATACACAAGAGCCTGCATGTTGTGTCAATTTCTTCTCCTGGGTTGCTAGCAGTAGGATGACAGGGAATGGCCTCAAGTAGAGTCAGGGGAGGTTCAGGTTCGGTATTAGGAAAAACTTCTCAGAGGAAGTGGTGAGGCACTGGCACAGGCTGCCTGGGGAGGCAGTGGAGTCGCTGTCCCTGGAGTTGTTCCAGAAATGTGCAGATGTGGTACTAAGCAACATGGTTTAGTGGGTGACATTGGTAGTAGGTGGATGATTGGACTAGATGATCTTAGAGGTCTTTTCCAATCTTAATGATTCTATGAAACTATAATTCAGTTGAATCTTGAATATGGTGCTCCTCATAACAGTATTTTTTTTTTTTTTTTTTAGTTCTAGGAACTATCTTACTATTTTCACTGCATGTTTTATATTGATGTTAAGCATATGATGAAAAATGTTATTTTACAACTAGTGTTTTTGTTTGTTTCTAAAGAAACAAACTGGTCCTTATGATGAATTATTATGATGATTTGCCAGTTCTTCTAAGTTTAAGGGATTCTTTCTTTGATCAGAACACGCAAAGTACTTCTGTTTGCCAGAATAGCCCTTCTGTTATCAAAGGCTTGACGTTCTGATCACTAATTATCATTTTCAGATTTTATGGATTACTTAATACTCAATATAATGTAACAAACAAATTTTCTTTTGTTTTTTTCTTCCGTGCACAGCGAAGCTTTGAGAGTTTACTGTATTTGGCAGAAGTTGTTGCTTGTCAAATGTTGTGATAGACCCATAGATTGGAACTCCTTGGTGAATTGGGGAATATGGTATTGACTTAAAGCAAGGCTGAGTCAGTAGTGCAGACATCCTGCAGATTCTATGTGTGTATGCGTTTCCAGGTGGTAGATAGCATAGTGTTACTCATTTATCTTGTCTAGGTTTGCACAGATCAAATCTGACATCTTCAATCTGTCTTTAATCGTTCTAAATGCTTCCATCCTTTTCCACCTTCCCCAGTTTTCCTGTTCCTGTGCTCCACATTGTGCAGAGCTCTGTTTTATCTCCTAACTGTTCATTTAGAAATGATGAAGTCAGTGTTTGATGTCACGGGAGATGAGCAGTGGGATATGTAGCAATGTAAAAAGCTGAATGTACTATAGAAGTGGATGCTGCAGTGGACATCAGACAGTCAAGGCTTTGTGGGGACAGTATGTGGGAAAAAGTTTCTTCTTGCAGTCGCTCACAGTGCTGAGCTTGTCTTTCAGACACTGTAAAGCCAATAATTGAATAGGTCTGTAACTCAAAAATATGATACAGTATTTAAATCTAATTTGCACAGGAAATGTTTTATTAGCATAACCTATGAACATAGATTATGTCTTCCCTTTACTATCATCCTTGGGGAGCAAAGTACCTGCTGTTGATAAGTCAAGATATAGTAACTCTGTTTTGTGCAGTGCATATAATACTGAGAGCTTTAGTAGTTTGTAATCCTTTTGGTCTTCATAGTGCTCTTCCTCCCAGATATCAAAGCGGTGAGAAAACATTAACAGGCCTTGAGATGGTTAGCAAGTAGATGTGGTACAGTATCAGCAGTGAACTGATATGCAGCAATATTTGCGTAATTAAGAACTTCATTAGTAAATAGTTTTGCAAAAGATATGTTGAGTTCTGTGGTTTTGAAAAAATAGCTTTGAGGTTATTGTTGTGACACTTCTAAGCATTTATTCTGTATTTTGTATATTCAGAAAGTAAATACCATACTATGGTCCTCCTTCTATTTTGTCTTGTGGTGTAAAGCTATCTGCTTTGCAATATTAGTGTTTTGTTTAGTAAATGAGTTCCCTGTAAAAGCAGTCCTGGATCAACAGCATTGAATGGCTCTGTGTTGGTGGAAAATATCTTTTCTGTTGAAGAATCCATTAATGTCAGAAAAATTGTCTTCTAGGTGTGATGCTGATGTTGTGTGGGAGGTGGAAAAAGGGCAGTTGAAGCCAGTAAAATTCTTTTTGGAAGTGAGAAAGGCAAGAAGCTTTGGTTTTAAAAAAAAAAAAAAAAAAAAAAATCCCTCTTCAAAGTGTAGCAGTCTTTCAGCACCTGTTAAAGGCCAGATTGTGACGAGCAGGGGGAGCTGTTGTGCATCTGAACCAGCCCAGAGCTAGGACGCATATTTCTGGGGGAACACTGAGGCAACTGAGCCCCAGTGGTTCTTGTGGTAAGAGTAAAGATGTTTGTGAATGAGAAATTCGTTTTAGTAGAACTGCATTCTTCACCCTTCCAGCTCAACTTGGCCCTGAAGTCAGAGCTTCCTATATTTAAGAGGGGGAGAAGAGGGCACTTCCCCAAAAGCAGTCTCAGGTGAGTTGGGACCTGCTGAGTGGATGATTAGATCTGCCCCAGCAGGATGCCAGTTCTAAGATTTGCATTAAGGATGCCCAGAGCTGAGGAAGAAACAGGAGTTGTCTCCCAGAACGTGAGGCTTGTAGTAAGGTTTGGGAGCTAGTAAGAGCAAGCTGAAACCAAGTTGTGGCATTTCCCATAGCAGTATTTTTTAAAGTTCCTCATAACACAGCTGCAGATGTAGCGAGCACTGTGTTTGCTGCTATAACAAACTCTGAGCTCTTTCCAATACTGTGTGCTGCTTTGCACTCGTGGCCCTTGAACTGAGGGTTTGGGCCTCCTCAGGACTTGGAGATCTTGATCAG
The DNA here is from genome assembly GCF_002078875.1 of Numida meleagris. Classification (NCBI taxonomy): domain Eukaryota; kingdom Metazoa; phylum Chordata; class Aves; order Galliformes; family Numididae; genus Numida; species Numida meleagris. The sequence goes on along the minus strand of NC_034411.1, from coordinate 17,726,033 downwards.
CACTGATCTTATGGGGAGCAGCTGAGGGAACTGGGATGGTTCAGTCTGGAGGAGGCTTTGGGGAGACCTGTGGCTCTGTACGACTGCCTGAAAGGAGGTTGTGGCGAGGTGAGGGTCAGCTGCTGCTCCTGGGTAGCAGTGATAGAATGAGGGGGAATGGCCTCAAGTTGCACCAGGGGAGGTTAGGGTTGGGAATGAGGGAAAAACAACTCAGGGAGAGTGGTGGGGCACTGGCACAGGCTGCCCAGGGAGGTGGTGGAGTCACTGTACCTGGAGGTGCTGCAGAACTGTGAAGATGTGCACTGAGGGATGTGGTTAGTGGGCAGTATTGGTGGTAGGTGGGTTGCTGGACTAGGTGATCTTAGAGGTCTTTTCCAACCTTAATGATTCTAGGATCTCTGGCTGGTTTTTGTTTGTTTTACATTATGACCTGTAAGTGGACAGGCTCTTGGATTTGCAGTGGGAGTAGGGGCTGGAGGTGGGGAGCAGGAGTTGTCAGGAGCTAATGAAGACTGAGGCAAGTTCAAAAAAGCACTCTAAGTGACACCGGGGGCCATTCTGTGTCCCGCTTTCCCCGATTATTTTCCTCGCTTGCCGTTTACAGGCGAGTTGATTCCTCTCTCCCTTTCTGGGCAGGCGTGTGTGTGAGGAGAGAGGCGCGGGGCGGTTGAAACCCTCCGGTCCCAGTGGGTGCCCGCCGCTGCAGAGTATGGCTTTAATCTCCACCCTGGCTTTCATCAGGAGGATCAAAGCCAGCCGCGACGGGCGGCAGCGCGGAGCCGAGGCCCCCAGCCGCAGCGCAGGAGCCGTGCGGCCGCTCCCTGGCCCGCGCTGAAGCGAGGGGAGGCGGCCTCTTCCCAGGGGGGCTCGGCCCGGCCCCGCCGCGCCCGCCCCGGCCCGGCGCCCGCCCCGGCCCGGCCCCCGCCGCCGCCGGCTGCTCGCTGCGCGCGGATCGGCACCGTGCCATTGTTCGAGCGGGCGGCCGGCACCGCGCTCGGGTCGGAGCTGCGTTCTGCTCGGCCCGCGTCTGGTAAGTGCCGAGGGAGCTCGCGCCGGGTGGAAAAGAAAGCGTTAAGGTGTAGATCTTGCTAAGAGTGCTGCCTGTGTTCGGTTTATTTTCGCTGAAACGCTGCTCTGTAGCGTAAGCGGAGCCCTCTGCTTGTGGGAGGCTGCAGCGGGAGGCGAGAGAGCAGAGGAAAGCAGCCCCGCGTCAAGCTCCGGCTGTCCGAGCAGATCCGCTGTCATACCAACAGCGGTTGGGCCGTCGTGCCTTCCTAGCGCAACTGGGCACAGGGGAGCTCCGACAGGGAGAGGAAGCGGAAAGGTCCTGCGGGAGCGCGTCGCGTTCGGAGAAAGTCACTGCTGGGCTGGCGGTGTGAAGCTCTGCTGGCTTTCTCTGCTGCCAGCTCCGTGGTTTGTACCTGTCTGAGGTGCCGTGGCGCTTGTAAGAAGTGCAGGCTCTTAGTGCTGCTGTCAGAATTTGGGGGGTTGCTGTTGGTAGCAGCAGATGCTTAAAAGATTCTCCAGTGTAGTTTTCCAATATGAACTGAAAACCTATTTTGAAACAGATGGTCAAGAGGTTCCGTAACATGCATTGTGAGGTGGTGATGTGGTCAGTGGTGGCAGGGTAGCTGGGACTGTATCCTTAGGAGCACTTCTTTTTGTCTCCCTTTACACCTGTAGTAATGTAAATGGTAACCCACAACAAGACAGATGAGCCAGAAACCTGCGGGACTTTCAATACAAATAACTTCTTTTAGATAAAGAAAAATACTGTTGTGTGTGTGTCATTTCCCCCGTGTAAGCAGGATTAGAGCTATCTTGGATAAGAATTTTTGCAATTACAAAAGTTAAATATCTTTCATATAGTTATGGAAAGTCAATGAGTTATGTAAATAAGATTTGTTGTGAAGAGACCCTCCCAGCTGTAACCAGTACATTGGAACTTGTAGTGCATTCTCTGTGCTCTTGCAGTGTACTGAGGTGTACCTGCCTTCCAGAGCTAGGCATGCTTTTCTTGAAGGATGGTTTGTTCTTGTCAGGTCCATCTGTATCTGTCTCTCTTTCCCTTTCCAAAACTCTTGTTATGTGAAGCTCTTTTCTACTCTTCTTAATATATACTTTTTTTTCCCACTTCCCCTATGCATATATGTCTAATTTATTTTAAAATTTTAATCATTGCACAAAACTTCTAGAAAAGAATTTTCAGGGCTCCTTGTTACTTCTATTTTTAGCTTAATTACTATGAGCTCTGACTTTAGCTAGAAAGTTGTTTTTTTTTTTAAAGCACTGCAATTGATTTCTTTAGGCAAAGCCTGGCAAATGATTTCTGTAAATGGTCTGCTGTTGTTTGTGCCAAGAAAAGTAACTTTAGCTTAAAAGCAAAGTAGATGTTTGCATTTATTGAGCGATCTTTCCCACCCTCTGCAGCCTTTCCTAGCTCCCACAGCTGGTGGTGCCGAGTGGCTCCATGTGCCAGCTCGGCAACACTGACTCACCAGTGCCCATCTGTACCATGAGCTACGCGCTGGCATGGGGACATCTGGAAACTCCCTGTCACAGGAATTGCCATTCCTCAGCCAGCCTGCGAGGCAGGAAATGAAATCATGGTGGCTCAGGTTCAGGATGGGACAGCTTCATAGCAGGTCAGGCTGTTGGGAGGAATGGAAGAATTGGCTCTTTTTTGATTCTTTTTTCTTCTTTTTTGAAAAACTAGGTACAAAATGAAAGAGGGGAAGTTTCCATTCTGCAAATCTCTTCTGCTTTGTAACTGTCTTCTAACTACTACTGCATGGTAGCAGTGTGCAGATTGCTGAAAGTCTGCTCCTTACCAGGGAGAATGTGTATTTATAGACTGCTCAGAAAATAAATTGACTGTAATCACTGCTCTCAAAAGTAGGAACTGCATCATATTGATCCTTAAAGTGAGGCAGTTGCATTAATCACATAAACCCGTGTGCTCGTGGAAGAATTAGAGAATCTTTCTGAAGATAGACTGTATATCTAAATTATACTTTAAGTACCTGAGAACAAAGTGGAAGGGATGGGGAATCCTTGTTTCTAGCGAGTGTCTGTGTTTTGTATAGTGCAAGCTTTTCAGGGAAGACCTAGTGGTTAACATCTGAAATAGAAAAGCAAGAATCAGGGCATTGAGAGAAACCAAGCACCACATATGAATGCATAAGAGCTAGAGAATTTGAAAAATGTCTAGCTGAGAGCCAAAATGGAGATCAACAACCATAAAACATTAAAAAGCTGTTTGTCTTGCTAAAGAACACTGCAATGATAGATAACTAGACGTCTCCCATAAAAAAACAGTATCAAACACCAGGCACCACCTGTTACTTCTGGAAATGCTAAGAAAAAGCAAGGATGCAAAGAATTTTGGTGATGTGAAGGAGGAAAAAACCCTCCATAGAGTGGCTGTGTGCTCACTGGCACAGCAAATGAAGTCTGGAGAGGATTTATCCAAGTTTACAGTCTGAGACCACATAACCCATTTGCCACATGAAAAAACCTGTAGCCTCTTAAGGGACTGTAAGTCCATTAGAGCATTTCATCTGGAAGGAGACTTAATAGGTAGCTATGGGATTGTTAAATGTTGCTTATTTCAAGAATGCACTACTTTTTGAATTAAACTGCTTTAGATGAACTTTTGACATGAAAATATTCTCCCCCCCCCCCTTCAGGCAGTAAGTTTGCATCCGAACCATCATGCTTTGTAGCAGGCAAGTCTGAAAGGACCTGGAGCCGTTCATTTGGCTGAATGGTAGGATACTGACTGCAGCTGTAAGGCTTTCCATAACTCTTCAGTGACATTTGAGTTTTGTCCTACCTTTAATGAAAAAAAAAATCTTATAAAACAGTTTAGTTTTATTTTAGTGCAAGATGCAGATTTTGAGTATATGTGTTTTTTATTAAATGTTTAAAAAACCTCAGCAATGCAGCAGTTAGCTTTTTTCCATCTTCTTCTAACAATCTATAAATTATCTGTGCTAATATACCAGGTTATACTAAATTTCTACTACATCGTTGCCACTTGCGCTTTTGTCATTCTCAATTGGAGGCATTATCAGTCCAGATGGGATTTGTTGAACCAATGTTTCTTTAAGTCTTTTTTCTAAAGAAACTTTAAAGTGAAGAAAAAATATTTCAGTTGAAGCCAAAGGAGCAGGTGAACTTAATCCAAGTCTCAAATGAACGCACTAGTTAGGGAACACCAAATCCTACATAGTTTCAGCACGGTACCGCATTACTTTATTTCCCTGAAGGGCTTGCAATGTAGATGGCAGATGTCTGCTGTGTAAGCCGTGTTCATTGTTAGCTCTACAAATAATAGAGAGATTACTCCATAAAACTGTCACTGCGTAGCATTGCCTCTGCGGACTGTGGTACTTTCCAGATATGATGCTGTTCCAAACTGTATGGCTGAAGTGCCTTCTTAGCAGTTACCGTTATCAAGCACAGGGTAATTGAAGATAATTCTGGTTTTCTTCCGCTAGCAGTGCAGCTGGCATAACTTCTGAATAGTCCTTTATGTTTAAAATACTGCGTGTCCAACTGGAGAGGTGAAGAGGGATGGATAACCAAGTGTAGCACATTAAACATCTAGATTAACAATTTTTCTAATTGCATTTAATCTTCTGTTGTCTAGGGCTGTGTGTATAAAAACTGGTGTTATATCCATCACCTCATTGCTTAGAATGCCTGTCACTTCGAAGCCTTCAGTTGTGAGTTGAGATAATAAAAGTATAACAAAAAACCCAAACCAACCAAACAAAACCACAACCCAAAACTCTATTAGAGAATACCAAATAAAGCTACTAACACAAATGAAAATAAACAGCACAGCTCATTTTACTTCGAGTGTTAGTGTAAGCCTTAGTTCTTCTAAGCTGCAGTGGAATACAGCTGCTCATCACATGGCTACCGTAAGCATGCAGAGTAGTTCTGCTGACTTTAATACAGTGTGGAGAGAGCCTGAAGGTGAGCAGGTGCTTCCATGTTGCTCAGATTCAGTGAAAATGGGTGGGTAGAGCTCAAGTGTTTCTCAAGGCTTATGAAGGAAAAAAGAAACAGTTTGGTCTATTAATTTTTATAGCTTGATGTAGTTGCTGACTAATCTGTTCACTAGGAAAAACAGGATCAGAATTATGTCGTTTAGATGTTGTGGTACTGCTGACGAATCTCTGGCTTGTCTTTGAATTTACTGGTTTCTAAAGGGTCATTCTGAAGATTGTGTTTAAAGTGAAAGCATGCAGGTAGATACTACATCCCTTGAAAATAAAGTGTTGACCATACTGAATGCTGGCTGCAGGGTTGGCTGGAACAGATGCCCTAACTCCCATGTTGCTGCTTGGCAGGGTCACAGACACCACAAATGTCCCAAACTCACATGCAGAGTGCCAGTTGCGAGGGCATGAGCTGAAAGACTACGCCAGTGCTATGGACACACCTCATGCAGAAATGCCTGCTTTCCTTCACAGAGTGATGGGAAACAGCCACTAAAAGTTATGGAGTGCTGTCTCAGCTACTGCATGCACAGATGGCCTGGGCTTAAAGTAAAAAGGATGTGGTTTGCCTTCTGGAGGGACTAGATAGCTGCAGCATCTCCATGCCTGATTTTTGGTCGTAATAATAATCTGCAGAGCTGTAACTTGTAACTGACTGTAACTAACAGTCTCAAACAATGATACAGATGTGTTGAACTAATTTACAAAAAAAAAAATGTAACCCCACCGCCTTGCATCCTAACAGTTACGTGAGTGAATGTGAAAATAATCAGGCAGCAGTGCCCAAAACACTGCCAGCCAACTCAGTGGGAGCTTTCTCTGCCTTGCTGTCTGCTATCGCTCTGTCCACAGCAGTGGTCTTTGAAGCTGCCTGCAGTTTGTGACCAAACTTGACTGTTCAAACACAGCAGTGTTTCACATTACCAGTGCATCTCTTCAGCCTGAAACAAACTTTAGCTGACCACTTGAATTTACTCTGTGTTCTGTGAAAAGTCCTCAAGGGGCTTGACGTGGAGAGGGGGTACAGGGCAGGAATGCGTGGAATTAGACTCTGGAAAAATCTCCTGCTCTGAGCACTTATCTAAATGCAAGTGACTTCCCAGGGAATCTGGCTCTGCTCATGATCTAGAACAAATAGCCTGGGATTAATTTTTGTTTCAGAAGTGAAGGATTTAGTTATGTCTTGGGGAGATCCCGCGCAGGGGGGCTGCTGGGGGCAACATTCCTCTGGGCAAAGCACTTTCTGCTCAGAATTAGCATTCAGGCAATTAAATAGCTCAGCTGGCTGGGCAGGCTTAGTGCTGAGCGCTCTCCAAAGGTAGCAGGGAAGAAAACAAGTTATAAGCAAGAAAGTTTCTCTGTCTTAATCTCTGTGTTGTGTCTTTCTGCAAAATTCAGTGTCTGTAATGCAAGCCTTGCAATTTCCACTTGGATTGTTGTTGATTAAATTCAGTATTAGATAGCTAACATCACTAGCTGAAGTGGTTGTAATGAACTGTTTCTAGTTTTTAAGCAAATGTTGGTTTATTCTTCTAAATAGCATATAGTCTCTTTTCTCCTCCTCCCTCCCTATCCAAAAAAGCTATGTTACTTGGGAAGGAAGTTCTTATCCTAGTTCAGTATGATGTTTCAGCTTTCCTGTTATTTATCAAAATACTTTAACTTATTTTCAAGTCTCATTAAAGCACAGTTATAATTAACAAGGGGAAATCAGCTATTCTAAATTTTGGTTTTGAGCTAGGCTCCTTATTTAGCTTTCCAAAACAAATAACTTTCACTTACTCAAGTTTTCTTCAAAAAAAAACCCAAACAAACAAACACAAAAAACCAGCCTTTAGAACAAAGTCTTTAGTACCCTTTATTTTCAGTACAGTGCATTTCTTAATTGCCTTTGGAATACGTCATGGGATGGGTGAGCTTTTCAGTCAGTAGTAATTGAATCCTAGGATCTTTGTTAAGCTTAGGAAAGACATGTGATTATATTACAAATTTTTAGTGTTGATAACAATTCATTTTGAACTTCTGCTAAAGACCACCCAACAATTTTGACAAAGGTTTGGTTCATTTAAATAAGGAGTTTTTAAAAGAGTATCATCAAAAAATGTGAATACTCATGGTTTTCAGTAGAAATGGGAGGATGAGAAGGAAAATTACCCAAACCACCACATCAGTGATTATTAAACAATCTGTGCTGTGTGGTTCTCTCTTCTGCTGGCTTTCAAAGAACACAAGCAAACTGCGGTGCAAGGTGTGGATGGTCACGCCGTTTATACTGAAGTCTATTTTCATAAATAGTGGCTGTTACTTAGACTTATACAAAATGATCTTGTTCCCCTGCTTCTCAGCCGTAACTTGTTGGCTGTGACCCAGAGTCTGTCATTTGAGTTATATAAATGCTAAGCAATTAAACCAAAATGTAACTTTTTGTTGAACAAGTGAGTCCTTCAAAACTTTCCTGACTGTACATGTTACTCCTTTCCATTTGCCTTGTGAGATGATGAGAGGAGCTTTACTAATTTTAAAAGTTATTTCTGAGCATCCGGAAACACAGCAGCTCTGTAAACTTTTCTTTATTTTTGTTTCTTCAGGAACATCTCTCATCCATCAAGAACTTGGAGCATGGCAATGAGTGATGTCAGTGAGTCTGTGGTCCTGAGCAATGGCAGCATCTTGTCAAATGCTACCAGCCCAGGTGTTGCTGCTGCTAATGATGGAGATGTTGCTTTCCAGGAGCTCCCATCCAAGGAAACACCAAGAGCAAAAGCAAATCCAAACGGCTGCCTGCAATTTAATGGTACAATCAAACCGTCCTTTCTGCCTTTAGACAACCAAAGAACTCAGCAGATGTTGTCACAGTGCTGCCACCCTTGCCCATACCATCATTCTTTAAGTAGCCATAATAACAAGCAAGAATGTCATTCAGTGGTTGGCAGCTCAGCACCATCTCCTATGACTTCGTGCTGCATGCAGCCACATACTGAATATTCAGCATCTATTTGCCGAAAACACACCCCCATATATCAGCCTGCCTGCTGTCTTCAGCCTTCCCCGTCCTTCTGCCTTCACCATCAGTGGCCTGACCATTTTCAGCATCAGCCTGTGCAACAGCATATAGCCAGGATAAGGTGAGCAGTTTGCTTATTTTTGTTGTTGTTAGTTCTCAGTGTGGGTAACTGTTTCATAAACATTTCATAAATATTTATCTTAAAAACAACAAAACAAAAAAACAACCCAGGAGATCTGAAAAAGAAGATGAACCAAATTTCTTCCCAGGTGTTCTTACAATTTGATCTTTGCATTACCAGCATAACTTTTCTCAGAAGAATCCAAGTTGGGAAACTAGTTTTGTTTCTAACTAACTAATGCAAAAATAGCTAAGAGAGCACTGAAAGAATGGGTAATGTCTGCGTAGTGTAACAAAACCCATATTTTCCCAAAAAATGCATTGGAAAATATTTTCAACAGCTCCAAACATAAATGTACTGACTTTCTTCTTTGTCAGACCATCTGTTTCAATGAGTTGCCCCCATGTGTTTTCAGCATACTGACTAAATGTAAAAATTGTGCTAGGACTGAGAAATCTTGGATTTTGGATACTTCTAAGCTTTTACACACGGTTATTTTTTTCTGAGTTGCACTTGAACCAGACTGGATATTTTTTCACTGGGGTAGTAAATGTCTCCTTGTCTCCCTGTTGTCCAACATCTGCATCCTTGCTTTGAAAGCTGGAGCTACAAGTTATTCTCAGAAAGTTGTATGTATTTTCTCTCATTGAAATGAACTAATTTTAAACTACTGAGAATATCGGACTTGGAGAAATATCCAATGTGGAAAATGTCAAAGTGAATAAAGCTTTTTTTCCTTAAGGTGGAAGCAGATGAAAAGAAGGATAATATAAAGTGCAAATCAGCTTTCCTCTGACAGTTTTTCCTCTTACAAATGGAGAACTCTTAATTGTTCAAATGGCTAACAATCCAACTTTTTTTTTTTTTTTACCCCATAGCTGTTTAATTGTTAAGAGAAGATGAAAAGTTCTGTATAATGCCATATGCAAAGGTATGCAGGATGTTGAACAGTTACTGAATTGGTCAGGCATACTTTTCACTGTCAAAATGGGTGCACTAATTTTGCTGTTTTTCTTGCTCTGGAGCCAGGACTGTTAAACTTCATCTGTATCCCTTTGTCTTGAGGAGGGGAATGAGATTTGATGCATAATCTGGGTTTCTGTTGCTCTGGGTAGGAGCACTGAAAAGCTCCTCTTTTGGTTAAATAATGATTCCCAGAGCATTTCAGAAATACTGTGTGGTGTTCTTTTTTGTTGTTGTTTGAACTACTCTGATTAGGATCTTGAGCCAAGATGCTTTTTTTACTCTTGCACTTCCTCACCGTGACGTATGTTAGTACGTAAATTATAAATAATTTGATAAACGTTCATCTTAATGTTAGCAGTCAAAATAAGGATAGAATCTGACCTTTAAACCATCTGTCTTTTTTAGCATACTCTACATATCCCTATCAAAAGTTCACTGTTTCTGTTCTGGAATTCCTTCTAGTTTATGCAACTGAATTTTCTCAATGAGAAGATGCTTGCAATATGCAAATAGAATATTTTCTTCCATCTGCTAAAAATCACCCAGCCTCTAGTTGCTGTCACTCATTTTTAGCTCAAAACATGATAAATAGGACTTGGGTCCCTTGCCATGCTGGAGAAGCTGGTGTTATTGGCGTGGAAGCAAACGCTTTCTTCTCTGAGTAATCTACAAGGTGTGTCTAAATGTTACATTCTCTTGTTGCATTGTGAATCCAGTTTAGCGTACTGTGAAACCATTGTCAATAAGGACGTCTTGGTGGGAGTTAAAAACACAATGCAATTGGATATAGCCTTGCAGAGGCTCAAGAAGAAGCAGTCTTGTTCATCCATAGTTACTTTTCAGTGCTAAAGAGATTAGTAATGCTGTACATGAGATATTCTTAAATGACTACTGTTCCACACTCTAATTTTACTGTATTTTGAGCCTAAAATCTGCAGAACAGCTTCTTTTCCAGGTATTTTTCTTACGAGGCTAATTGGAAATCATCCAGTTTTATAAAATGTGCATGTTTTAACAGAGTTACTTAAAATGCAGGTTCTCCTGTGTTACATTAATTAAATTCAGAATGTAGTCAAACTAGCTTTGGTTTAGGTCCTTTGTATTTAAAAATACACATTTGAATATGGTTAGGGTTTTGCTGGGGGGAATGATTCAGTAGAGGAGGGTGAACAATTTTTGCTATCACTTATGCTTACGGCTCTGGGCAGGTAACCAATTGTTTCAGCACGACAGGTTTTGTCAGGTTTTTAAGCCCAAGGCTTAACATTTGTCAGTGACCTAACTTTAAAGGAATGTGGATCTGGTATATCATTGTGGATTGGAGTGCATAAAGAAGACATTGAAATAATGGCACACTTGTCCTGTCCTCTTAAAGCTGACCGGATCTGGAATTTTGTAGTGTTCAGCTTTGAAGTTTATAAATACAGTTTCATGGAAATGGCATCTATATACAGTAAGTTGAATGTCGAGGGAGCTGGTATTTTTTTTAGATGGTTGAAAAAGGCTTTTTGCATAAACAGAACATTTTTAGTGGTTAGTGGTATACAATGTGATGGTGGCGGAAAAGTCTTTATTATGAAAGCTGGTAATGCAAGTCAACTGTTGGCCATGATGATTCTAATTTTTAGATATTTTTTCTGAGGTTGAAGGATATTGAGCAAAGTTTTTGTGGTATTTTGTGCATACACTTAAGATGTAGTTGGTTCAAACATGTTCATCCCTCTTTTCTAGTGGACAGGGTATCTTGACTGCACAAACAGTTCCTGTGAAATTACAGCTGTCTGTTCACATCACAATGTAACTGTCCAGGGGACTCACAGTTTCTAAACTTATCAGTCTGAATGGTACGATTAGTTCTTCTGTATAGGTACTACTGGAGGATTTTCCACCCTGTCCCTTTGAAAGGCTTACGTTGGAGTAACTGTCTATGTCTGAAAGCGCTTATATGTCAACAAATGTGTGGGGGTTGGAGCCCCTGTAAGGTGGGTGGTTGTTGCCCTTCCTTTGCTGCCATCTGCTTCTGTAATCATCAGAATCCTTCACTGGACAGACTGTAGAAATGAAGAAGAGGACCCAAGCAAGGCTGTTAATCTGTTGTTAAGAAGTGATGAAGACCGATGCTTGACAACTGGAAGGACCAAGTTAGGAGTCACTAGGGAAGAGTAAAAACATGCAGCCTAGCATCATGTTTAGTGGGATGAAAGCAAAATAAAATAAACAGTGCTGGATTGCATATTCCACCAGAACTAAACACTGCAATAAAGATATATAACATCAGAAAAGTCTTAAAAAACATTCCTGGTATTTTTCAAGATCTGTTAGTTATACGTGAATGCTGACATGTCAGTAGGGACAGAAAAGGAAGAATGTGCAGAAAAGGTTCAGTCTTATGTTTGTGGAAAGCATGTGTTAACAATGTGTATGCCTGCTGTATCTGGTCCCAGTTAAACTGTTTCTCTCGCATTTGTATGTGAACTTTGTGATGGGAAAACTCAAGTTAAAAAGTACCTGTATCCTTACTAATCTTCATGCCACTTCTTTTGGAATCTATTTTTTGTGCTACAATATAGGAAAAACTTCTTTCTATGGATTTGGAGACAGAAGGTAGGGGAGGAGAGGTCAGGGGGCTGCCAAAAGCGGTGATAAGGAAACTGCCAGGGCAGTTTTATGTTACGGATTTATGTTATGGTTCTGGTATTCAGAATTCTGCTGTATCTCACAGAGTTGCGTGCCACACACTGTTCTAACAGCATTACAACTCTACTTCAGTACTTACATTTTGATACTCTAAAAAGGAATTCTATGGAAATGCAAAGGCTGTGAAGATAGAGTATTATAACCGCCTCTTGCTCATTTTATATTTTGTTTCTAGTGACTTGGCACAAATATTAGAACCAGAAAGAAATAAAAAGCTCTTGTTTTTTCAAAAAGCAAGGGAATGTTTGCCAAATACCAATCTTAATAACAAGACTTTGTTATGAAACAGCTCCCTGCTTGATTCCAGGAAAAGGATAATTATCTATCACATTCGGCTTGCCTTGCAGAGCTGATCGTACATATACATGCATATACAATAGTTCTGAAGGTAGTTTCTTACGTCAGCAACATTAACGGCTCATAAGAACTACACAGAGATTTTAGACTAAATATTTTCCACCTATTTACTTTCCAGTTTTGAAAATTGTTAGCTTCTGCTATATTAAACACATTAGAGGATGCTTTTCTTTTCACTTTTTATACAAAGTATGCATTAATGTCTTTTGTATAATGCAAATGTTGTGTTATAGATTAATTAAAAACTTAATTCCCTTCCCACAAGAGGATTAAAAGTACGAATCTTAAAAAATAAATAAATAAATAAAATCCTTTAGATTAGATTTTTGAAGATTGTTTCCGAACCTTCAGCTGAAAGGCAGAAGTTGCTGCTGTTACTTCATTCAGTGTGTCACATGTTCCAAGTATCTTGATTCATGCTATAGAACATGAGTTGCTGCATGTTGATTATTTATATGGAAACAATACAAATTCTGACTTTAATCTTGCTTAAGTCATTTACTCCAGGCTAGAATAGGAATTCTTACTTTCCCATGATTTCCCAGAACGGAGAGGCTGGAGGCAAATGGGAACCACAAATTAGGTGCTCCCATTCATGCCACAGTATTAACAGCACATTGGCATACTTGGATTTTAGTATAGATGATGAATGGACAAGGAATGTATAGCAATTTCATGGTTGTTTTTTTTCTGAATCTGAGTCCAAATGCAGATAATCTGTTGTGCAAGTGTACAGGAAGAGCTCTCCCTGTGACCGAACAAATGGTTTCTTTTCTTTCTCTGGATTTTGTTTTTGTGGTACTCAGCAAGCTGAGTTGTGTTTTCTCAATGTTATGCATTTTTTTTCAGTTTCACTTAGTCTTAATCTATTATGCTCACTGATAATTTAAGAGGTTTGTTCTGGTTTTATTAATCCATTTACTGTTCCAATGCTAATTATTGTTCTTTGTCAGCTATGCAAACATCATGCTGCGCTTTGTTAGTCTTGCACAGAGGTGAAAGCAAAGAATGGCGTACAGAGACCAGAATCTCAATTAAAAATGTCATTTATAATTCAGTGGTCAATCAAATTAAAAATAACACAAGTAAAACAAAAAATTACATGCACTTAAGAACAAAACATCACAACTATTTCACTAGGCAGTCCAAGGGATTCTTGTAGGCTTTTAATTGTACTAATTAAGCATTAGCGTTTGTCTAGACCAAGCACTGCTTTGAATCAAGCATTAATGCGATAACAAAAAGGACGTACCAGGTTGGTGCTCTGCTGAGGAGCAGCTGGGAGATGCTGGGACCTCATCTCTGCCACGTACAGACTCTGGGTTCTACATGCTTGAAAAACAAATTTCCTGTACGCTGCGTCCCTCACCTTGCCTTGAACAATACAGTAGCTCAGACTTGTCTAGCAGTCTGCTGGGCCTGTGGACTGTAATATTCAGAAGATATCATTATCAGATTATGAGGGAAAAGCAATGAAGAAATAAAAGGGCTCATTTTGTATTAAATGGACTGGGGAAAAACAGCATCAGTTGTGTTCATTCTTGAAAAGGACTAGTCTGTGTGTAAAGACAACATTAAAGCTCACCATTTATTCGGCTAAAATAATAGCAGTTTGTTTCAAGGCTTTCCCTGTGTGTAGTTGTTCTTATGCACCTTTAACCCAATGGGCGGTTGCAATACATTTCAAATGGAAAAGAAGATAATGCTGGTCAATGAAGAGCAAAAGTTTACACTAACCGTAACCGGATACTTGATTTTCAGCTTTATTAAAGAGATGAGATTTGGAAGATGTGAATATTCCCGTTTCTTGAAAATGTTCAGCTTTCCTGAGTGGCAGAGAATGTGCTGCAGGAGGATAATTGACCTTGGAAAGCTGTTTGTAAGTTTCTATAACTGGCTGTGGCTTGTTCCAAAATCACTTGACCTTCCTCTCTGATGATATCTCAGTGCGTTCTTCAACTCCTAGTAAGTAATAATAGATAGACGTGCTTTTAAGTAGTCAGTAACAACACCAAAAAAAAAAAAACCAAAAAAAAAACCCAACCAAAAAAACCACAACCCTCCCAAGAAAACCACACACATAAAAGAAGTGCAAAAGAATAATGCACATGTGTCTGAGCAATGTCATTTCAATTTTGTTACTCTGAGTTTGCTCTGAGGTTTCTGCCCATATTGTCAGAGTATCTACTGAATGAACAAGTGTGTTAAAGTCTTGACTATTAATACAAAATACAAATTACATAGTACCACTGATTGATCAGTACAGGTAGGTGGAGTACAGGTAGAAACCTTAAGCTATTAGAACTGATCATATTTCAGAAACTCTGACCCCTTCCCTTGGAAGTGAAGTTTTTCTAAAAATCATAAATAGATAATTGTACTGGGCCAGGAAAAGTTCAGTTCTGTCAAGTGGATGAACTTTTGCTAACTTATTCCTGAATGGTTTTGATTATATTAAATTTGTATTACAGTCCTGATTTATCTCACAGTACTTTTTTGGCATCTTAGCTAAAATACTGAAACCATTGAAACATACTGTAAGTGTTTCTTTTTTGCTTGCTTTCCACTGACTAAGCAAAACAGACTTAATCTCAGGAAATGCAGAAGGTGATGCCACATAATGTGTGCTCAGTTTTTCAGTGAAGTTACCATATCCTAAAGAGCCTTTTTTCATAGTTACTTACTAAATCCTTTTTAATATCTTACTTGTGTTGAACATATATTTGCTTTATATCATTTAAAAATTATTACATTTTAAGTGACTACGTTCACAAACATTGGAACGGCATCGTAACGCTAAAATGTTTGTTTGAAGTGAAATACTTTGCTGAATTTAAAGCAAAATGAATTACGTAATGGCATTTTCATTTGCTGTAAGTTGTTAAATATGTAGAGAGAGAAAAATTAGCATTTGTCCCAGTAGTCAGTGTAGTATTTTGGAAGAAATTGGAGGGGAATGTATTCTGTCTGGAAAAAAGCTCTGTGTTCAAAGGAGGTCCTCTAAGCTTCTGAGAGCAAAAACGAACGCTCTGGTGACTTGCAGCCACAAATTCTTCCATCTGTCCAGGAAGGAGGAGCAAAGCCTGTGCCTGTTGAAGCCACATATATTATACCTGAAGTCCCCCTATTCCAGAGTCAAGCTTACATACGCTTAGTGTCGGTCATTAATGCCTATAAGAACATGGGTTACAGCCTTCGTGGAGAAATACCTTTGCAAAAATAGGTGCTCTTGTATGTCTCTCTCGTTCTCTTTGGTATCATCTGATGGAGCTTATTGTGCTCTGTATGTTGTGTTTTGTTAGGTCGTGTTAATTTCCTGTCTGTCAGAGAAATACAAGATGTGACCATGACCTTGCATTCCTCCATTCAACTGGGAAGTGTAATAAAAGCAGCTTTGAAATAAAATATTTCTAAGGAAGGAACTTTTTGCCAGTAAAACTGCTGAAAACGACTCTGATCATCATTTAAATCCCAGAACATATCTATTAATTTCACTGTAATTATAGAGAAAAGAAAAAAGACTAACAGTTTTAGACTTGTGAGGGATCTTGCAATAATATTAGTCTGCTCCAAATTAGCTGCTGGCTTGTTTTCAAATAATGATTCATGGTGGTATTTTCCTAAGCCTTTTTTACTGTCTTGAATAGTTCAGAACTTTTGTTCAACTTGCCAAGCGGTGCTATATGTGGCCCTGCCTTTAGTGCTTCAGAAATTAAAAGAATATATGTTTATATATATTGCTTCAAATAAAACTTTTGCAGAAGAATATACTTGAAATTATGTTTGGACTTTGCCATTTGGAATTGGGACTATCCATTTTAAGTGTTCTTGATGGCCATTTTATTATTTGTATTCTGAGAACTGTGTTTAAAAGTGGCTTCAGTCATTGGAGAAGAATTTCTGAGGGGAAAAAAAGAGTCTAAGAAAAATAATGGTAGGGTGCATATGACATGTCCCTCATATACTGTTGGGTTTTGCTACGGAGGTGTTTACTTCCTGTTCAAGACAAGTGAACAAGCTACACTCTATTAAGGGACAGAGCCACCTTCCTTAGCAGTTGATAATATTTAGTCAGTTCTTGAAGGTGAAAGACAGAAGACATCAGAAGTCAGCAAAAATGAAGTTTTAACTTAAACTGAAGGCTTTCAGTAAACACAGGTGCCTGCGATGTCTTCAGTCTGTATGAAACAGGAAAGGAAAGGAAACAAAAATACTGAGAACCCAAAACCTTGGAAGGGTTTGTAGGAGCATTTCAAGTTTCAAGTCATCTGTATTTTAAAATTTTGTAGGTATTTTATTTTTAGTGTATAATGAATCATGTTGGGATTTTAATCTTATTGAAATAAAATGCATATGTATAAGATGCATAGACCTTTTCCCATATATGTTGACCTGATGATAAAAGCATAGTTTCCTGCTCAGTTAGTCTGTTGTATGTTGCCATAAGCTGGAATCTTGTGACTGAGAGATGCCAAAACTACCTTTCACTTTTTCAAAAGCAGATCGATATTTATTTTCAATATTTAATATTAATTTCATAGCAGAAAGAGAGATATCAAAACCCTGTCGCAGTTAAGTAGGGTTTGTCACTGACTTTAGAGAAATCTTTTTTTTTTTACCCAATGTGCATGCTATAGGCCAACAGAACATACACTTTTAGGCTGTATTTAACTCAAGATTCTTCAGTATAAGTGTCATAGTGGTAATATCTTCCTTACTTTATTTTTCCTTTGAGAAAGGCAATACTGTTTGCTCATATTTCCTGTAAACAGAACAGATCCTCAGTTGGAACTGAGGAGATAGGGAAGAATACAAGAAGAATAGACAAGAACCTTTACAAAACTTGGTATCTCAGCTATAAAAATGTGAATTGGCAGGCTATTTCTTTTTGGTCTCTGCTACAAGGTCTTCCATTTTGTTTAAATTTTTGCAGAAGAATAGTCTTAGCAGAAATAATTCATGAGTATAGGGTTAAGCGAAGGTGCAATGTTGAGACTTCACACTTTTTGATGGGTTGAAGTAGCAGTTAGTTTCAGATCATCTCTTCGTGACACTCTAGAGAGGAAGAAAAAGTAAAATCTTTTTGAGTTGTTCTGAATGTTTTATGTGGGCAAGAACAAGAAAATTTAATCTGGAGGTTTGCAAAATTTTTGGTTTTTGCAACGTAATTGCTTTGTATGTTGCTTGTGTTAAAATGATAATACAGGAAAAGTGTTATATCTGACTGTGTCAAAAGCTAGCCTGATATTTTAGGGCAATTAAAATTGTTCTCATGGGTCAATAACATAACAAAACCACTAGGATTTTCTTTCTCTGCAAGGATTTATTTCGTATTGTATGTTCTTATGGAAGGTATACAGTAAGATGCATATCTCATTCTATCCTGCAGGGATTTAGCTTATCCTTCAGCATAATAATGGCAAAAAGCTATGTTTTATCACTTCTTGCAACCAGATCTACCAACAAAGGGAATAGCTTCCCTCTGGCATGGCAAAGCTTTGAGGTTAAACACCTCAAATTCCTTGGACAGAGGAGGCTTTATGTTGATATTTTTTCCAGTAAGTACAGCTATTTATTGTTAATTCAACATTCTCATCTCCTCATTAAATTAAATGCAGGACAGCAAATTTACTTTTTATGTTATTACCTTTTAATGATTTTTTTTAACCGCTGTTTAGGCACCTGTGCTATACAAGGTGCTTCAAAAAGAAGGTATAGTTTGTGTTCTGAAGAGCACGCTATTTTATAAATGTGCTGTGGTTTTTTTTTTTTCCCGTTCTAGACTTGGACATATGTTTGAGCCCTCAAATTACGGTCCACTGTAACTGTTCCTATTCTAATGCAGCTGAGCATGGATTCCAGCTGGATTTACTGAATTTATCAGTGGTCATTACTTTGACATCTGAGAGCAGTTTCTGCAGTGAAGTTGCAAAGCCTGGTGTATGTCTATTTGAGATGCTTATCCTCCATTTATCTGGGAATGTGCAATAAACTTCTTGGCAGGCTATGGTGCAAAGAAGAGCAGAGCATCCTCAGGTAGTGCTGGTTCCAGCTGGAGCTGTCTGAACATCAGGCATCAGTTCTGTGCTGTGCAGGTGACAGAGTGCTGGCGCAGATTGCCCGGAGAGACTGTGGAGTCTCCTCCTTGGAGGCTGTATGGGTGCCTGGGCAGCCTGCGCTGAATGTCCCTGCTTGAGCAGGGATCTAGTGGACCTCAGCCAGTCTGTGGTTCTGTGCAATGGCACCTTTTGGCCAAGGCTGGAAGTTCTTCTCTTGCAGAAGAAACACCTGCACTGGCATTTTGAGATTTATCTGTGGTGCTTTGAGTTCTTGCGTTATACCTTAGAATAGGGCACAGCACTCCCAGTCAGTGCCTTAGTGCTGCCTTGTGTCTGGGGTGGTAGCCCCACAGCATGAATTTCAACTCAAAGCCTACCTTGTTTATTTCTCCAAGGAACAAAGGGGAAAAGCTCTTGTACATCTGTGCTTCAGTCTCTACATCTGTGCACTGTGTAATAGAAATTAATTGCATCTAAGCGTCATGAAATAACTCCGAATCCAAATATTTAGCCAGGGTAATATCTAGAGTTGTGATAGGGATTTAAGGTGTTTTAAGAAGACGTTGTTTGGCCAACTTAGTACAAAAGCATGTTTTGAAATGTATTGACCCTCTTTGACTGACTTAGTAAAACAACGTACATGAACAAGTGGACAGGAACGTTTATATTCAAAAATCATGTTAGTATCCTTTTCAACCTTTTAACTTATGATATCCCCCAACAGATTTTTAAATGCTGGTTGCTCTACGTTAGGTAGAAAATGCTCTTCTAAGTATACTTCAAAGGACAATTCTCAACACATTTTCTATGCTATAGCACCTTTCTGCAGCATTTCTTTCATCTGCTCATGAAACAGCTAGCACTGATTCTTTGTGGTGTGTGGTGAAAGTGGTTACTTCAGTTGATAGCCTTTTTGCAATCAAGATTTGTGAAGAAAAATTGCAAAAGAATGTCTTGGAATACGTACGTACTTTTATTGTCATCTGATACATTCTGGTTTGTATTCCCATGAAATGCAGAAGATAAGCAAAACAAATGCACTGCATAAACAATAAACCGTTCATAATTTTATTATTAAGTGTTAAATTCATTTGAAACAGTTTTCATGCTGGGGAATATGCTCATGAAACGTTGCTTTGTGGCATGTAAAGTCCAACTAACGTAAAGGCTGTAGAACTAGAGTTAATCATACTTAAAATTTCCAAAAGCTTACCTTTTTGCAGTGGTTCTTGAAACCACTGGTGGTTCTTGAGGACCAAACTCTCCTGTTACACCCATGCCAATCTACTAACTTGAACGAGAAAACTAATTCAGTGCTGTAGTTGAAAGGAAGCTTTAGCCATTCTGAGAACCAGAAGGCAGGATGTGGCACAGTGTGTTCAGCTTCAGGAAGCCAGAGTACTTGTAGTGTTCTCTCTCAGGCTGAACAAGATGTAAAACAGTCACATTTTTTTGTATTTGTCATCTGCCCACTTTGAGCTGATACATACAGAAAGATGTGAATGTTTTCTATTTCCATAATGTTCAAAATATTGATAGAAGTGCTGAGTGAGTGCTTGTTTAGGATGAATAGGTGCATAGTAGTGTTGTAGTAGTCCAGTCCAAACTGGTGCCATAAGCTGTCTGATCTTATAGCAATGCTTTTCAAAACCAGCACTCCTCCTTTTCAGCATTTTGCACAGAAGGGTGCTAGTCAATCAGACAAATTTCATGTTGAGAAACATGCAGGGTTTATAACCAATCTATTTATCTTCTCATTTTGTAGTTCCTAATTGTGGGATGTTTGGACTAAGCTGGCCATTAGAGAAGGACAGCTTGAAGCAAAGCATCCGTTGAATAGAGCCAAGGCTTGCAGTAAATGGTAGTAGTGTATAACCTGTGCTTTTCTTCCCCCTCAACGCAGTAAGCATTGGATTTTAATGTGACTGTAATTTATGTAATGCCTTTGTTTTGCTGATCCTATCATAAACAAATGTGATTGTCACTTTCCACTATCAAATCTCTGAGAACTAAGTACAAGGGTAATTCAATACACATATCAGCTTGGCTTTTGTCCCAGTGCAATTATGGACTTCACCATTTCTTTCTCATGAAAACCTATTATTTTTTTCTGTCTAGACTTTTTTTGTCAGAGCTTAGTGGTGTTATTTAAACTGACTAAATGGGAGTATAATGCCCCAAAAATTAGACACAGCAGCATTAATTAAGTGGGAAAGATCTGGTTTTACCATGCATTTCTGTATTTTAGAGCATAACTAAAGAATTTTTGTGCATAGTTTACAGGGATAACTTTTCCTATTGCCTGATATAATAGAGTCATCACAACAGCTGCAAGGGATTGGTTACACTGCTGGAATTCACTCTGGTATACACAGGTTTCTTTAACGCATGCTTTTCGAAACAAAACAGTATGATAGCAGGTGTGACCTTTAACCCTCCCTAACTTTGAAGAACTTAATCATCATCATTTGTTTGGCACTGAATACATTTTGCAGGTGGAGGAAACAGAGGGAAATGTAGTTTGGTTTTGATGGGAAAGAGGGAGGGTATGAAACGATCGCATTGGTGTTTGTATTCTTTTTATGTAAATTAAATTAGCCAAAGTTGTTTTTGCAAGTTTAATCTTAAACCAATTTTATATTCGATTGAGAAAATCTGTCTTGCCGTATCATTGCTACAATGACATAATTGAAATACAGGGTATATTTTGATGAAGGGAGATTTAAGATGTGCACTTTTACTAAGATCTTGTATGCAGAAGGGGCTGGGAAAGCTGCGGAAAAAGGCAATACACAATAAGATGCATTGGGAAGGTGCCTGCATCCATCCCCAGAGCATTATTGATTACACATTGGTCCTTCCCAACACAATTTTGTCTCGTCAGCTTTTTTAGGAGCTCGTGTGATTCTGTGGCAGTTTTGTACCTTGCTGCTCCAGGAAACGTTTTGTTTGGGGGGATGTGTGGGCATGACTCTCCAGATGAAGCAGCCAACCCTTCACAAGGTCAGGGAGATCACTGGTCATGGTGTTTTGTTGTGTGAAGAGCAGTCTTGCTGCCTGGGCAGAGGAAAGCGTTCTCTCTGGGGGAGTTAGGCCTCTAATAACGCATCTGCTTGGTTTTTCTACCATGTAGGTCAACGTTGTTGGAAAAGTGGGCACTAAAATTGACAAAGTCTGAGCATACAGAAGGCAATTAATCTGTCAGTATAAAAGGAAATTGTCAAATAAACCTTAACACACATCAGTATAGACCTGAATTACAACCACCTCGACCGTACTCGTTGTCCTTGCATGGCTGTTTGTTGTGCTAAATAGCTGTAGGGTCGTGTTGCTTGTAGCAAAGTCCATTATGGCACAGCTGAACTAGGGGCTGACTTTCACAATTAACTTGGCATATGGAAATGCAGATCTTTGAAAATAAAGGCTAGAAATTAATCTTTGAATCACCGTATTAACAGTAAATACATGTGGATATGTTTCTCTCTAATCTAGAAACTCAAGAATATATGCTACAATTACAAAAGCCCATTATCTGACTCAGGCTTTGTCCCATTCCATACAGGCATGGAAGCATGGATTAAGCTAGTGCTCTTGGTGCTGAATTGGTCCATGAAAGTCCTCCTTGTTGAAGCATTTATCTTCATCTAGAAAACTCCCTTCAGATTTGAATTCAGTGGTTTCCGACCCCAGTGCCTAGTTTCTTACCATTTGTGCTAGCCACTGTGAAGGTGGTTTTGTGGCTGAGGCTTTACTTGGGGTGACAGGAAGCCTCTTGAGCCTGCCTCACAGCTTCTTTGAAGCCTCAGGCAACTTACTACTGCAAAAATCATTTCAGAAATCAGTTTTTTGGTATCTATAATAGCTGACAAGTACGCTATTCTTCCCTTGGCACCAGAAGTACCAGGAAATTTTTGGTATTAGTTGGAAAAGAAGCGTGTTCAGAATCTCTGTAACTCAGATTTGTGTGTGTTGGACTACAAACTAAAAGTTGGTGACGTTTCATAGATTTAGCCTTCATTTCTGGGGCTAAATTTAACAGAAAACTCTTGTCTGTACATTTCCTCAGTCTTCGAGTTACTGCAGCTGCAGACTGGGAGATCTCCTCTCCTCCTCCCCTTCTCCAGCCTCCTCAGGGCTGATAGTGATTTGTGCTGCTCTGCCAACTCTGTTCTTGTCCCCGTTAGCTGCTACAATACTTTGGTGGGTTGGAGCATTTCCACACTGCAGTGGAAAAATCTTTTTATACAATTCTTATGTGATAAAAATATCAGAGTTAGATTAAATCAGATCTTTATTTCTTGAAGAAATATATATAGAGAGAGAGACTTTGTATTTCTTGATGAAATGTTCCATCACCATTACATTTGTGCTATATTGCTTGAGACATACACTGAATGAGTGTGAAGAGTAGAAGAGAGCTTTTTTCATCCATCCTTTCCACTGAGGAAAGGAATAATAAGAATGCTACTGCTTATATTACTCCAATAGTTATATTTTCATCATTCCTTTTGCTGTCATGTTATTTGACAACACTTAAAACATGCATCTGAATTAGACTGCCTGTTGCTGTGTTAGGAGTTGTTTTACTTAGATTATACTTTTTGTTTGCTGTAATAGGCTTTGACTTCGAGGCTCAGTTTTATATGAATTAGATAGAAGCAGATGTAGTCTGAGCAGTACTGTCATTTTGTACAAGGTGTGGCTGCAGCTACTTTGAGGTGGTTATGCCAGAATGGTTGTTCCCTTGGGCTACAACTTCAACCCTGCGTGGTGAATTTTTCAAATGACAGCGCATCTCATTCTCAAGCACTGAATTTGGCTACAAACTGTCGTGACAACCCACAAAGGATCCAAAGCTTGAGCTGTTAATCCAGTGGTCTGAAAGTATACAAACGCTTACTTCTTTGGAAACCTCAGTGCAGATGTACTGAGTGACCTATTTTATGCAAGCAGCTGTTTCTTAATTCATTGTTTTCTCTACATTTTAAAGAAGTATTAAATACGTCCTTGGTGGTAAAATGAGTTCTTAACTTAACTAAAGCTAAAATATGGTTAGATATTGTACATACTGATTGTATGTCATGTTCATAGATTGGAAATTCTTGACAGGACTTAAAGATTATTCACTGGAATTATTTAAAGTGAAATGTATGTGGGATTTGCTGATCAGTAGATGACAAAATGAAGTGCTTGCTGGATAGTTGCAAGTATGAATAATTTGCATTTGAGTTTGCTATCTCCTCATCAAACTGTTCTTATTAGATTTTTAATAAATAACAGAAACTTGCATAGAAAGGTTATTCTATATAGATATTTGTGACAAGAGAAAAGCTATATCCAAAATCATTTTTTGTAATGGAATTACAAAGGACAATTAAGAGGTTTCATGAATTGCAGTTTTGGAATATGGTGTTTTGGTTGTCCTTTACCATCACACGCAAACTTTGTCATGATTTTTAATGGTACTGAATTTTTATCTTGTTTATTAATTCTTTTGTTGAAAACTGGAACAGACACTTAAACAGTAATCACAAAAATCAGCTGCATGAAATTTTACTTTCAAAAACCCAGCTGTCTTTGTAGCTATAATTATTCCCTGAATTATATGTTTGCAAAGGCTCAAATGAGTGTGATTTTGTGTCTTTCAAAAAAATTCAGCTTCTAAAATGGCTGATTTTTATCATTTAGTTGCTCATCCTTGTATGGGAAGAATTAAAAATTGGCACATGCATGTATATTTCATACATTTTTAATTACTTTTTTCCCCCTCTTTTCCAGGCCAGCCAGACCATTCAAGTTACCAAAAAGGTAAGGTACAGTAGTACTGTCGCATGAGACATTTACAGGATCATAAAGGCAAAAGGTGATGGCAAAGCTGTTATTCATCACACAGTGTAAGAGTAGGGGACATTCAAGAAGTATAGTAGGCAATCAAATTTAAAAAGATTTTTAAAACTATCTCTTTACACAATGGGTCATGAATTTTGGACACTTTTAGAAGGATAATTGATCTTCAGTGGATTCCTAAATAACGACTGAAAGGATTAGTCAGGGTCATGCTCCTTAACATCCCTACTCAGGCATCTGTGAATTCCATTGCTTGTCGTGACCTCTTTGCAATGCTGAATCTATAAATGGTGCATTTCTGTTCTCTGTGTGAGACTGGGGCAGTGTTTAAACTGAGTATGTCCACATACAGGTGCTGAACTGAAAAGTTTGACACTACCCAGGTTTTATGCCTTAGCTTAAAATGAAAGGCAAAGCAGGATGCTGTCTTCTTTCTTTCTCCTTTTTAAGAAACTGCCTGCTTGAGACCAGTCTTTATTGGTGCCAAAATGGTGAAATTGGCATGGATTGAATTCCTTATTGTATCTCCTTTTAAACGTTTTTAGCTGTTTAAATCATGAGGGGAAAAAAAAAGACGACAATGGCAGTGTTACTGTTCTAACAACTGTGTTGAAAGCAGTGGATGAAATGACATAAGAGATTTCAGTTAGTGCCTTAAACACTGAAAATTCATCATGTAGTGCTTGAATAGTTGGAGGGAAAAAGAAGATGGTGTGGGAACTTAGCCATATGCCCAGCTTATTGCACACTTGTAGTTTTAATTAGGCATGAAAAAGTATGGGGTATTATCCTGATACTAATGTACATGCTTAGCACTAGAGATGTGCTTTCTGAATGTGAGTGGTGCCTCAACTGAGAAGTGGCTTTAGAACAGACTTTTCTCTCGGACTCAGAAGTTATCAGACATAAAATCTAAGTTAGGTCAGTGGCTTACTTTTCACAGTGAAAATGTAAATAGACTAATTTTATGGCTTTTTAATGGGTCAAAAATAGAATAAATGCCATCTGTTTAGCCACTTTGAGTGAGCCAACAGGGCTGCCTGTAGGGAACTTGGTTGGAATCAGAGCCCTCAGTAGTACCAAGTGACATTCAGACAGATAAAATTAAAATGTAGCATGATTAGGGCTTTTATGTTCTAGTTCAGGTCAGCTTTGCTTATCTGAATGTTGGTACCTGCTGGGAGAAACAGGCCAGTTGTGCAAATGAGAACAAACACTTGCTGTCTTCTGTCAGTGGCTTGTTAATTTTCTGAACAATTCATCTAGGATGCAGCTCATGACTGAAAGATATAAGCACCTTAAGAGGTGCTCTGGTGAGAGTGGAAGCAAAGAGACAAGATGCCGAAGGGGTAAACCTCGCACTGGTGATAAATAGGAAAATAAATAATTTAGGTAGAATTTTATGACTTCAGAGCAAATGTCTGTAATAGCTAGTCAATGAAGCACTAGGTGTTTATGAAAACATTAAATCCTATAAATAGGAAAACTCTATTAGGTCATTTACTTCCCTTTACTTCTACTTTGTGCAATTGCTCATTTGGCAAGCTGCCCCTTTGTGATTCACCTTAATAAAAACTAATGCTTCAGACTGCTTTTCAAGCTTTTGCTAATTAACCTCTAGTGTGAGAATGTACGAATTATTCCACATCTCCCTAATGGGTTCATGGGACACGCCCTGTACTTTGAACTTCCTTTCTCCTTAATGCTGTGTTCAGACCCCTTGACCATGCCTACCTACTTCCACATGCTAGAAAGTCAACTTGCTCACTGCTATTGGTGTTACAGTTAGAAAAGGGAGGAGCTGTTCCTGGAGTGAGGAAGGAGCTGGGCATTACATCCCATCTTAGGAACGGGATGGAAAGTTTCTATACAGCAGATAATTAAATTGTGATTAGGTAATGGGTTGGTCTGAAACTGAAAAAGAAACATCATCTGTTAAAATAGTAGAAGTAAATACAGAGAGAGCATTGCTATAAACTTACTTTCATGTTACATTGCATTGATCAATATTTAGTGTGTACAGAGACAATAAGTGCAGAATGATTCATAGCCTACAATTATTTTTCAATGCCTTTTAAGCTCTGTGGGACTTTCTGTGCTCATTGATCTCCAGATTAGGCAGTGTTACCCTTGGAGCATAAGCTGGATGAGTTAACTATTTAAGAAAAAAATTTAAGAAATTAAGGTTTCTAGGTTTCATTTTCTTTCCTGATGCTCTTTTGTCAACTTAACAAAAATCAAAATATCTTCCAGAAATGATGGAGATAAGATTTGTATGTAAAACTTTATGCATTCAAGAAGTTGAGCACAAATCTAAGGGTATACGTTATTCTAGAAGACTAAAAAATTAATGCTGATGGGCTTATGTATCATGTTGCAACTCCCTTTCACCTTTGAATTTACAATAGGTATTATGGATTTTATGAATTTAGGTTTTGAGTATTGCTTTTAAGTGACAGTTTTGAATTTAAAGGAAATGGGTTTTTTGGGTTCTACTTCAAAATCTTTTTCCTCTGCTATTTTTCTTTAAAAAGCTGAAACTTTCAAATAAGAAATTATAATGTTTTCTATCCTGAAATTTTTAATGAAACATCTGTTTTCTAGATAATATCCGTGCCAGAATTTAAGTATAAGATGAAGGAAGAAATATTCATCTCAAAAATTTGTATTCAGACTTAAACAGTTTTCTTTTCACACATGCTTGCTTTGCATTTTTAATGTAAAAATGTTACATGAACGATTGCTGTGGCAGTTTTAGTTACTAACATGTACTGAACAACAGAAGTCTATCTTTCAGTAGTCCATGATTTATGACCTCTGTAGCAGCATAAAGAAAATCTAAATTAAAGCCCTCATTTTTCCCGTGCCTGAAATGGAAAGCTTTTTTATGTGTGAGTAGGAAGCTTCAGTAGGGAGGAGATATGAAAACAAGTGGTTTTTTTTTCTGCATGATTTTCATTTCTGTGACATCTTTTTTTCTGTGCTCCTCTCCCTGTAGCTATGCTGCTCTGATAGCTGACTGGCCCGTAGTGGTCCTGGGCATGTGTACTGTGTTAATAGTGGTGTGTGCACTGGTTGGAATACTAGTTCCAGATCTCCCAGATTTCTCTGATCCATTGCTGGTAAGTAAATATTAGTCACTTGTACTGTCAAGTAAGTATTTTTGGTTTACTCTTTTTTTCATATTAGCAGTAAACAACAGATACAAGTACAGCAGCTGCTACATACCTCTGACTCAATGTGCCAGAAGAGATTCCCTGTACTTTGAATCTATTTGGGAGTCGACTTTCAGAGAGATTCTGGTCAGTAATAAGGTTACAGAAGCAATTTTTGCATAATGGATTTATGGAAGAAATGACATGTTCAAGAGCCTGATAATTCCCCAAGAAAAAATAATTGAAAGTAATAGGTTTTGGCATTGATAATACAAAGATGCAGTTGCTGTCAGAGTGTGCTGTCCATGAGTTTCAATTACTTCTTCGTTTTGCTATTCAAATCTCATGTGATTTACAACAGAACTGCTGTACATTGAATAATATAAATTCATCCCAGTTTTAGATGTACAGCACAATACAACAGAAGCCATACATTCTAAATCAAGTTTCAAAGAGTAAGGGCCAGGATCTATTAAAGGAAAGGGTATTCTAAGTGCCTTCTGGGGATGAAATGATAGCCACATTGAAAGACTGAAAGTAGTCTTTATCAAATTCTGTTAAATAGCGTGCTCAGTTCTTATTTTTCCTGGGCTATCTTACCCATACTTTCCTTATGGAAAAATTGTGTTAATTATTATCCTCAAATATGGATGAATTATTGTTATATTATTGTGGTATACATCTGTACATCTCCATACATAGTGGCTGTTTATTGAAAACAGTTGAGTTATTCAATTGATATTTCAAAGTCTCTTTTGAAATTAAAGACTTGCCTTATTCTTGGAGAAATAGAGAAGATAGATTTGAATATTTTTAAATCATATTTCATCAAGAGTAATAATTAAGATACAGAAGAGGACATTAATGAACACCCTTGTTCTGAAAAGTAAACTGAACATCTGATTAAATTATCACAATTTCTCAGGGAGATTAGTAGTATGTGTGAGAATTCATAATTCCTTCTCAGTTTATGTAATCGGTCATTATTTTGTCAGACTGGCCTGTTATGTAAAGCATTGTCCTTTTAGAGCAGATGCCTGAAGTAACGATGATTTGTAACAAAAATTATCCATCACTTTGGTCATGTTTAAACTTTCTTATTTGAGCTAAAAAATGAAAAGTATTAATGAGATCTTGTAATTGTTAGGGTTTTGAACCAAGAGGGACGGCAATAGGACAGAGATTGGTTACATGGAACAACATGGTGAAAAACACAGGGTACAAAGCAACACTAGCGAATTATCCTTTTAAATATGCCGATGAGCAAGCTAAAAGGTAAGAATTTGTATTAAAAATTTATTGGTTTTGTGTGTGTACATAGCTCTTGCTATAGTACTCTCTGAAGTTACTGTATATAATGCCAGTGTTTCAATAAATATTGGATCTGATCACTTACATTTCTCAAGGGTTTAGACACTTCCCATCATAAGCTCTTTAAAATGGTTTGTCATTTTAGTTTCCTTTTTGAAATACAGGTACTTTTAGTACTGGACTCAATGACATGTCCTTTGAAGTCTCTGATAACAAAACTTACAGAGAATGTTTTGGTTCTTGACTGTGAAAGTCACATTGTAACATAAGAGCTGCTAAGATGTGTGATTTGTTTAGATACTGCTTTTTAACAATTTCTTTGCTAAGGTAAGTTAAAGCCATTTGTTCTGTTTTAGTCATCAAGATGACAGATGGTCAGATGATCACTACGAAAGAGAGAAGAGGCAAGCAGAATGGAACTTTCACAAGGATACCTTTTTCTGTGATATTCCAAGTAAGTGGAGAAATGGTTTAAGTCAAATAAGCTTCTCCCAGTTGAATAATTTTTGAGCTCTTCTGTCTCTTGTATGCCCAATTTTTTTTGCTTACTTACAAACACCTTCTTTGTGCACGCAGAAGCCTTTGATGAAATTGTTCTAAAATGTTGTATTCTGTTGATTCTTCCTAGGAAGCAGTTATTTCCTTAGTGGTTCCGTTTCCCATAAAGATATCCTGTTATTGATAACGCTGACCATCGTAAGAGCAATGTTTTATATATGCCTATAGATATCATGTCATAGAACCATATCATAGAATGGCCTAGGTTGAAAGGCACCTCAAGGATCATCGAGTTCCAACCCCCCTGCTACAGGTAGGGTTGCCAACCGCTAGATCATGTACTGGATCCCATTACTCAGAGCCTCTTCCAACTTGGCCTTAAACATCTCCAGGGATGGGACATCCACAACCTCTCTGGGCAACCTGGTCCAGCACCTCACCACTCTCTCAGAAAAAACTTTCCCCAGGTGTCTAATCTAAATCTCCCTTCCTTTTGTTTAAAACCATCCCTTGTTGTGTCACTGTTTACCCTTGTAAAAAGCTGATTTCCCTCATGCTTATAAACACACTTTAAATATTGGAAGGCTGCAATGAGGTCTTCCTGTGGCCTTTTTTTTTTTTTTTTCCAGGCTGAACAAGCCCAGTTCCTTGAGCCTGACTTCGTAGGAGAGGTGTTCCAGCCCTTTGATCTTTGGAGCCCTCCTCTGGAACCTCTCCAAAAGCTCCACATCCTTCCTCTGTTGGGGGCCCCAGACTGGATGCTGTACTCCAGCTGGGGCCTCATGAGGGCAGAGCAGAGGGGGACATTTACCTCCTTCATCCTGCTGGCCACCTCTCTTCTGATGGAACCCAGGATACCATTGGCATTCCAGGCTGCAATTGCACACTTCTGGCTCATCAACCAGGACCCCAAAATCCTTCTCAGCAGGGCTACTCTCAAGGATTTCTTCTCCCAGTCTGTATACATATCTGGGATTAGCTTGACCCAAGTGCAGAGCCTTGCATTTCGCTTTGTTGAGCCTCATTAGGTTCACAAAGGCCCACATGTCCAGTTTATCAAGGTCCCTTTGGATGGCATCCCTTCCTTCTGCTGCATCAACCGTACCACTTGGTTTGGTGTCATGAGCAAACTTGCTGAGGTTGCACTCAATCCCATCGTCTATGTCCTTGATAAAGATGTTAAAGAGCACTAGTGCCAAGACAAACCCCTGGGGGACACTGGTCATTACCAGCCTCCACCTGCACGTAGAGCCATTGACTACAGCCCTCTGGCTGCGACCTTCCAACCAACTCTTTATCCACCAAATAGTCCACCCTTCAAATTCGTATTTCTCCAATTTAGAGATAAGGATGTGGTGGCGGGCTATGTCAAAGACCTTGCACAAGTCCGGTAGGAAGACACAGTACTTAATTCGCAGTAGGGAAGATATGTTTTGTCTGTGCCATCAATTCTAAAGGAAAACTAAAAATAGTTTTCCTCTATGTGTTTATATGAGGCTCTTTCCGCAAAGACTACAGGTCATATCCAGCCCAGAATTTAGTGTGTTTTTTAAAACAGAACAAAACAGAAACCAAAACCAAATCAACCAAAAAAGTCCCCCCAAAGTAATGAAGGCTTATGAAGATGTCTAAGTTAAACTAGTAGACAAAAGAAATCTTTATTAAACTGTTTGCAAGTCATACTGCAAAACTTTGGTAAGTCCTGTTCTGGTAGAAAGCATGCATTAGCAGATGTAGAACTTGCCTTGATTCAGAGAGTGCCTTGGGATGTGGTATCTTTTGTGGCTATTTTTATGTTTGAGGACTAATCACAATTATGTTTTCATGTTCTGTTAAATTACTTATTTTATTGATCTGAGAGAGCAATGACGAGTAAAAATGGGTCAGTAACAGATTTATGATTTTTTTCAGTTACATTGAAGCTTTTCATCTAAGTGAGAGACTGTGAACAGTGTTGTCACTTCTGTTGCTGTGAGCAGAACCAGATTAAACTGAGCAGATACTAGATAAGGAAGTGGAAATTTGTTGTAAAGACTACCAAGCAATAGCAACTTGAGGCAGAAGTAACTACTTTGACCCTGCCTGCTGTTTCTGTATAGTCTCATTCTTTACATTACTGTTCTGCATCATCTCAGTTGTGGCAGTTGTGAAGGAATTGTGCTTCTGTGGGAGTTTGCCAGTTAGCTATGTAAAGAAAACAGTTGATTTCCTTTTGACCGATATTGGTCATTGGTATCTTTCTTTGCTCCAGGATCAGCAGATTTCCATTTCCTTGATCCTGAAAGCACAGTCAGAGATCATAAAGCAGTATCCCCAAGCCTTTTATTGCATTTCTGTGAAAGGCAGCAACTCTGCATATTCACAACAGTGGGGAAAAATTCAACCTTTCGGTTTTGGGGATACTGTAATTAATGTGATAAAGTTTCTTAACACAGAGTACCATGTTGTGTTACTAGGTGCCATGTATTTGTGGATGTATGTATGGTTCTTTTGCTAGCTATGCACAAAGATTTTTCTACCACTAAGTAAAATTTTTTTTCCTAAATGATGTCTTCTAATAAATGTAATTTAATTGTAGTTTAAGCTGTATGTGTCTAAACTGTAGAATTATTTAAAATGGCCTTAAGGATATCACAACAACTTCTACTGCAGTCATTTGCTTCTAAAGCAAAAAGAGTCATGTAGATGCATCTTTATAATTATTATTTGTATTCCAAAATGCCTTACTAAATTAGCCTTTGATTACTATTATCTATGCACTACCATTATGCAGTGCCAAGAATTTCATAGTTTGCTGATTAGATCTTTTGATTTTTCTCTGTTTGTCATAGTTCAGAAGATAGACTACTTGAATAGAAATCTGTAGAGCTTCTCAGTGGTATATAATATTTAAGATGCCATATTTACCATAAGCACTTTAAGTGAAATGAAACTTTCATGTGGACTGAGTCTTGCAGATAAATAGATCATTTTGAAAATGAGATGGATTCCCCTGGTCTGAAAAAGATCTCACTGGCATCATTTGTATGATGGGATTCTGCCTCAGTTTTTGATATCAGACATACACAAATAGTCCATAAACCCTTCTCGTGTAATTTCAGGTGATCGCTATTCACGAGTGGTGTTTACATCAACAGAAGGAGAGAATTTATGGAATTTGAATGCAATTAAGTCAATGTGCAATGTAGATAACCTGAGGGTAAGTAAAGATGCTGTTTAATTTGTCTTATGTGCAGATAAGAAGAATTTTTGTGAGTTTATTTTACTGCCCATTGTCCAGCAGTATGAGTGAACGTTGTATTGTTTGCACCGTTGTAGAATGGTCAGTCTGCTTATGAAGGAAGCTAAGAAATTGCAGTCTGTAGATCATACAGGGAAATTAGTTTTTTGCTACTAATGCCATCCAGAATAGGGTGGAGGAGGGTTGATTTTGAAAGTTTCTGTGCAGAAGGGACTATCTTATCAATTGCTGTTTCTTCTCAGAATGTTATTCCATAGATTTTAGTTCTTGGTTTCCATAAAATATTTCCTTGCTTTTTCACATTCAGGTATCCTCATAGTAAAAGCAGTTTTCTCTGTCAGATTTATGGGGTCTAGAGAGAACATGTTTGCAGCTGGACATGAAAGAACACAGATATACTAGCTAATATATAGCCCAATTAATTACATCTGGATAATGATACTGTAAGAGTAATATTCTCTGTAAATTTGAGAAAGTGAAAGCAGATATTTTGGCTATCATAGCTTCTGTTGCATGTGTTAGAAGATAATCTGGCACGTTGATTGGAAACAATGTCAGGTTTCAACTGATAGAAGTTAACTGACGCAGGCTGAAATAAAGTAAGCATTCAGATGGCACACTTCTAAGCTATAAACTTGTCACTTTCTAAAAATGAGTACCTTTTTCTTTGAACTGCTTTGTAACTGTAAACTTATGTGTACTGCAGACTTTGTATGGAAATTAAGCAATAAGTTTTCCTTCTATTAATAATGATTAACTGATTTTTTGATAAGATACTGATTTCTTTCTTGTCCAGAGCAACAAGAACAACAACAAAAAATTAATATACCACTTTTCTTTCATGAGGAATACTTTAATTCTTAATTTTGTTTATCATTGCCTCTCAGACAACTCTATTTAGCCAGATTTCCAAAGTATTTTCACTAACAGCTGGCATTTTGTTGCTTAAAATGTTGAGCTGTAGTGAAACATTGTGTAATGAATCTCCTCAGAAGCCTGCTGGCGTGCATTTTGCTCTGATTGGCCTCTGTTGGTATAAGTGATTTTTGTCCTCACATGCTCATGAAAAATTCCTTATGTCTTCATCAGAGATTATTGTGCTGACATGCTCATGTTATTTGCCTTTATCTCTTTCAATCAGAATGAGCCAGGAGAAAAAAGTCTCATATTTAAACTAGTTCAGCTCCATTTTGGATTATTTGAGCTAGGGAGTAATCCGGTGACTGGCTCAGTCAGGAAATACGGTTGGGAATAACCTTTTGCAAGAGTGGAAACTGAGTTAGGGAAGATATTAAGCTTTTTTCATTATCTTTTTTAATGCTTCATGCTTAAAATAACTTTTTAAAAAACAATTGTAACAATTTCTGAGCATTTGTAACACCTTTTAGAGCTCATGAAGTGCTGAGATAAACCCCACTTTTGTTTGCAAAGTTCTGCTATTTACCCGTTTCTGGAGAGAATGCAGACTTGCACTGTATGTCAGAAGAAACTGATCACTTGTGTGACCTCCCAGTCTTACAGACTTCTCCTCTGTCTGTAGTCAGTTTTGTTGTTGAATTGCTTGTTGAGGATTTGTTTCTATTCAAATAAGTGGCAAAACGTTCTGTATTCAAGGATTGGACTCTATTTTCTGGAAGAGCAAACCTTATAGTTTATGCAGTTTTCTAACGATAAGCAGGATTTCTGCATGCCTATAATTTGTGTTAAATATGAGCTAACAGTATATCCTCTGTGTTAATCATGTTCCCATCTGCTTGTAACTACTTTAACTGTATATTTTACTGACACTCACAGGCTCCATCTTACAGCTGCTCTGCATGTGCTAGTCTTATAATCTTCCTGGAAGCACTGTATACAAAATAGCTGTAAGGAGGTGTTCTAATTTTTAACTACTTGGATGAGACGAGCCCTTTCCTTCACCTGGCGATTGCAGGGTGTTTTTCCTATAAGCTATAAACATTTATTTAATTAATTTCAGAGACACCTCAGACTGCTTCCCCAAAAACTTACGGCTGTGATTTCTGTCACTACATATGCCCATTTGGGCAGGTCTGCCTGCGGGTAGAGCATGTGCACTGCTTGGTTTCTTCAGCTGTTCCAAAGTAAATGGAAATCTTGCCAGCAGCAGATTGAGTTTGGCAACGGCAAAATGGGCTTTGTGATACCTTTGGATCGCTAACAAAGCCCAATGCTACAACATATTAACATTTTACATAGTATTTTAATAAGCTATCCCAAGCTAAATTTTGAATTTTAATTTCTAATTTCCAGCTGCTAGCTCGTATTACTGTATTTTTGGCAACGGTTACTTTACTGGTGAATGTTTATGGCCTGCAGCAAGTATTGAAGGACAGCATATAAACTTCATTGTCCCATTTTGATGCGAATATGCAGAGAAGACAATACAATCCTTTCCTCCTGATTTGCCTGCTTGACCCAAGGGTTTGCCTATTATGTCCTCATAAGATAAACTTGGAGGCGTGCCATGAAAAATACAGATATGCTATTCCAGTGCTTCCTTTTGTTTGGAAGGTTGTTCGGTTTTTCCTGAGTTTGCATGTGTAAGTGTTTTTATCTGGAAACAATCAAATGTGAATTATCCTGTTTTTCTGGAATGCCAGTTTGTTATTGTTCAGAAACAGGTTGACAAAATTAAGTCCATGATAAAGCTTTTATAACTGCCCTGAGAATTCCCAAGTGCACGGTTTTGTCCACATTATGAATGACTGCTAATAATAAACCCATGCAATTTTACT
This sequence comes from Numida meleagris, assembly GCF_002078875.1. Lineage (NCBI taxonomy): Eukaryota > Metazoa > Chordata > Aves > Galliformes > Numididae > Numida > Numida meleagris. The sequence continues at coordinate 17,691,009 of NC_034411.1, read as the reverse complement.
AGAAAAGCAAAGTAGTATGTTTTAAATTTAGGTGATCTGTAATATACATGGATAATGATTTCCGGTCCCAATCCGATAAACTCTTAACCACATAGATTTAGTGACTTTTATTAATATGCTTTCATTATATGCAACTTGATTAAGACTGAAATTATACATGTATCTAAATATTTGAAGAATTCATTCTCATTCATCACATACAAGCCAGTAGTTTTGTATAGAAGCAGACATGAAATTTTTAAGTCTTAAAATCTCTGTGCTATGTCAAGATGGAGTTTTACCAAGATGAGAAAATTTCCATGACATCATCTTGTTATTTAGCAGTTTCAATTCTATTTTAAAGGTGCCTTCATTTCACCTAAAAGTGCCTTATGCCTATTTAGCTAAATTCTATACTTAGTGGTTTCAACTAAATCTGGAATATTCTTAAAAGTTAAATAAGAGTTTCCATGTAAGGGATTATCAGTCATTTATGAAAGGAGATTTCTTAACCAAAATGTTAATGTTAAATGATAGCAACCAAAATTGCTATCATTTTCATGAAGCTCTGATAGTAGTTCCTAGGCTTAGGGCATTCACTTAAGCTGACCAGAGAGGTTCTCCACTCCAGGATCTCTCTCTGCTGTGTCTGCACATTGTGCCTGCTTGTCCCTGTACTTCCTCTAGCTTTACTGCTGCTGCATCTTCCTCTGCTCCTTCAGTCCTGTGCTGAGCCTTGGGGCTGCTTCCCTCAGCGGATGCAGCATTCAGAGACACAACTGCCACCTCTGTGCAACATGGCTAGTTTTATGGGGCTTTATGCCACAGCTGCGTTATCTTGTGCCTTGGAAATCCACTTATGGCTTGGGACGCACAGCAGACTGATGTGTTTGAGGGGAAATGTGTCAGCTGCATGAGAGCAAGAAAAAACTTGTAAAGTGAAGACTGTAGGAGAGAGGTCAGATGGTGGAAGTCATAAAAACTGTCACGTTATTTCTTTCTGGATGGTAAGTCCCTGTCTCTCCCGGGACCTTCAGTATGTGATTCCAAGCAGAATGGAACTTCACTGATGTATAGCTGATTGGTTGTTTTCAGGACTGTAGCATGAGATAATAGAAGAGAATTAACAGTCCTCAGTCTGTTTAAAAAATAAAAATAAAAAAAATTCAATGCATTTGCAAATAGTAGAACAACAGTAACAATAGAACTACAGTAGTCTTAACACTTCTGCCAGTGTTATCCTTCTTTGACAAGTCAGGATGCTAAGTTTCTGCTGGGTTAATCCGGTGCATGTGAGAGGATGCTCATCAAAAACAACACGCACAAAAAGAGGAATTTATAAATGGTAACAGAAAAGAACCATAAGCTGAATTTTTATCACTTCAGGATATATGTGTGTGTGAATGTTTCTAATAAATCAAGTTATTATTTTTAAATGGATTTTTGCCCTGCCTGTCTTTATACAGATCAGATCCCATTCCCAGTTTGGTGATCTCTGCCAGAGAGCCACTGCTGCTTCTTGCTGTCCCAGCTGGACACTAGGCAACTATATTGCCATCCTAAACAACAGGTCATCATGTCAAAAAATTGTAGAACGAGACGTCTCTCACACCCTAAAGCTGCTTCGCACATGTGCCAAATACTATTACAATGGAACCCTGGGGCCAGACTGCTGGGATATGAATGCCAAAAGGAAGGACCAACTCAAGTGTACAAACGTGCCTCGCAAATGTACCAAGTACAATGCTGTTTACCAGATCCTTCACTATCTAGTGGACAAGGATTTTCTAAGCCCAAAGACAGCTGACTATGTCTTACCAGCTTTAAAATATAGCATGCTCTTCTCTCCAACTGAGAAGGGAGAAAGCATGATGAGTATTTACCTTGATAACTTTGAGAACTGGAACTCTTCTGATGGTGTAACAACCGTCACAGGGATTGAGTTTGGAATAAAACATAGTTTGTTTCAAGATTACCTGTTGATGGATACTGTGTATCCTGCCATAGCCATTGTGATTGTTCTATTAGTTATGTGTGTATACACGAAGTCCATGTTTATCACGCTGATGACTATGTTTGCAATAATTAGTTCCTTGATAGTTTCTTATTTTCTGTATCGAGTAGTATTTAATTTTGAGTTCTTTCCATTCATGAATCTCACTGCATTAATTATTCTTGTTGGGATTGGAGCGGATGATGCTTTTGTCTTATGTGATGTTTGGAACTACACAAAATTTGACAAACCTCATGCTGGAACTTCTGAGACAGTGAGCATCACGTTGCAGCATGCTGCTCTTTCCATGTTTGTCACCAGTTTTACCACCGCTGCTGCCTTCTATGCTAATTATGTCAGCAATATCACAGCGATCAGATGTTTTGGTGTTTATGCTGGCACTGCCATCTTGGTGAATTATGTTTTGATGGTTACTTGGCTACCTGCTGTGGTTGTGTTACATGAACGTTATCTTCTCAATATCTTCAGTTGCTTTAAAAAACCTCAGCAGAGAGTATACAACAACAAAAACTGCTGGACAGTGTTGTGCCAAATGTTCCACAAGGTTATTTTTGCAGTCTCAGAAGCATCCAGGATATTTTTTGAAAAAGTTTTGCCATGCATTGTTATCAAATTTCGTTATATTTGGCTTTTCTGGTTCCTTGCCTTAACAATTGGTGGAGCATATATTGTGTGTGTAAATCCAAAGATGAAATTGCCATCATTGGAGCTCTCTGAGTTTCAGGTATTTAGGTCTTCTCACCCCTTTGAACGATATGATGCAGAATACAAAAAGCTTTTTATGTTTGAGCGTGTCCACCATGGAGAGGAGCTCCACATGCCAATTACGGTAATCTGGGGTGTCACGCCTGAAGATAATGGTGACCCTTTAAATCCTAAAAGTAAAGGAAAGCTGCAACTAGATAGCAGTTTCAATATTGCTAGCCCAGCTTCACAGGTTTGGATTTTACGCTTCTGTCAGAAATTAAGAAATCAAACGTTCTTTTATCAGACCGAAGAACAAGACTTCACAAGCTGCTTTATTGAAACCTTTAAGCAGTGGATGGAAAATCAGGACTGTGATGAGCCATCTCTTTACCCCTGCTGCAGCCACTGGAGCTTTCCCTACAAACAAGAAGTCTTTGAGTTATGTATCAAGAGAGCTATAATGGAGCTAGAAAGAAGCACAGGGTACCATTTAGATAGCAAAACTCCAGGGCCTCGCTTTGACCTGAATGACACTATCAGGGCAGTGGTGCTGGAGTTCCAAAGCACCTACCTCTTCACACTGGCTTATGAGAAAATGCATCAGTTCTACAAAGAGGTGGACTCATGGATTTCAAGTGAGCTTAGGTCAGCTCCTGAAGGTCTTAGCAATGGTTGGTTTGTGAGTAATTTAGAATTTTATGATCTGCAGGACAGTCTTTCTGATGGTACTCTGATTGCCATGGGTCTTTCAGTTGCTGTTGCATTTAGTGTAATGCTTCTTACAACTTGGAACATTATTATAAGCCTTTATGCAATAGTTTCAATAGCTGGAACTATTTTTGTCACTGTAGGTTCTCTGGTTCTTCTTGGATGGGAGTTAAATGTGCTAGAATCAGTCACTATTTCTGTGGCTGTTGGCTTGTCTGTAGACTTTGCTGTTCATTATGGAGTAGCTTATCGCTTAGCCCCTGACCCTGACCGAGAGGGAAAAGTGATTTTTTCTCTAAGCCGAATGGGTTCTGCTATTGCGATGGCTGCATTGACAACATTTGTAGCTGGAGCAATGATGATGCCCTCTACAGTGTTGGCATACACACAGCTTGGCACTTTCATGATGCTAATAATGTGCATTAGTTGGGCTTTTGCAACATTCTTCTTCCAGTGCATGTGTCGATGCCTTGGACCCCAGGGCACTTGTGGCCAGATCCCACTACCAAAAAAATTGCGGTGTAATGCCTTCTCTCAGACCTTTTCAGGAGCCCAGGGGAGCAGAGGTCAAAATAAGTCACATCCCATTAGCAAGTACCAGCTGGACTCCAGAAGTCAAAAGCCAGAAATGGAGCATGAGCACTATGAGCTGGAGCCGCTGGCATCACAAGCTGGTATCTGTAACCCTGCAGAGAAAGTGACTTATGAAGAAACTCACATCTGCTCGGAACTCTTCAGCAGCCGGCCCCAGAACACATGTATGCCTGTGCATTCAGTATATAACAGTGAAGTGAGCAAAAGCATTAAAAACATTGCTAGTTCAGCTGTGCTACAATCATCTATTGACCAGCGTACTCTGTGCCCACTCTTCTCTCAGACCAGGCAGTGCAGCTGCCCAGACCCGTATAAGCAGGTAACAGTAAACTGGAGCCCACACTCATGTCAGCAGCTAAGCGATCCCTTCTGTTACCAATGTTCTCCTTCGCCTGGGGCCTTGCAGATCCAAAGCTCTGTGACTCCCCTAAATGCTTTACAGCAAACTACTGAAGGTTATGTGCATCCTGTCCAGCATGTCCTCCACTGCAGCTGCCTTCAAGGAAGGGTCAAAAGAACAATGACACAGAACTCGCTGCCGAAAAATTTTTTCCTCCAGTCAGTACAACATTTTCAGGCACATCAAAGAGTAAACAGGACAGACTCACATGCTCACCAAAACCCGGAGGAAAATGTAAGAACGGTTCCGAAGGTGATGAGCTCCTCACAATTTCTGTGCCGAAATGTAGGGCCTTTAATTGTGCATTGCTCTGAATGTGAGAACAGCGTATCTAACAACCAGAAGGGACTCTGTCAGAAGGCAGACAAGTGTGATGAAAAGGGCGGCACAGAAGCCAATGGGGTTGAAAGCAAGAAAGCCTCTATGTCAAAGCAGAAAAAGAAAGCTGAGAGCAAGATAGATCAGCGTTCTTTGCAGAATGACCAGGTCTTGAGGGCTGACCAAGCTGCTAAAAAACACCTGCTGAATAGGTCAGCAGGAGAGGCTCGTTGTGAGGGTTGCCATGAAAACTTGCACTGTTGTAGCACGGCTGTAGCAGTGAAGTGCAATTCTGTTGACTGTCAAATGCCAAACATCGAAGCCAATGTGCCTCCTATGTTAATGCGCCCAGAACTTTCCAATGAAAGTTTGTTAATAAAAACCCTATAATAAATCTTTAATTTGGCCATCCTGTGTCTTTCTTTTAGAAGTAAATTTAAGAAACTAAACAAGAAAGTCCTGAATAAATATGAATTATAATTGCATTTTGGAATGAGAAGTGTATTTTATAGAAGAGTAATATTTATATGTTTCATAAAGCTATTACACATAGTAAAACCAGATGTTGTCCAGAATGTTTTTGGTTTTTTTTGCTGTAACTCATAAACTGGATTATGCTTAATTTAACTTTTGCCCCAGGGCATTAGAGTTTGAATTCTCCATATAAATCATCTTCAGAAATAAAGCATTGCAAAGAAACGCTCCCTTTTCTGAAGCCAGGGCTTGTGGCATTGATGGTGTCTGGAGTGAGTGTGATTGCCACCACGTTGTCTGAGTGCATCACTTCCCTTTATCCACTCAGCAGGGTTCTGTTCTGAACACAGGGCGTGCCTCGAAACAGTGGGAAGACTGTAACTGTGTTAATTAAGGATTGTCTGGAAGACTGGAGAGTGTAGTGTGCTTGGAGAATATTTTCAGCTATTAATCCCAACCAAATCCTAACAAAAAGGAAATGCTCTTGTGGAGGTCAGTAGCACTTACGCTATCATTGTTATGAATCTACGTATAGTGCAGTAAAACATTTTTAACTGCTCTTTCTAGCAGTTACTGTATAGACTTACCATTAAATACTGGAGAGTACAGGGGGAAACAATAGTAAGTGGAAGTTATTTGCTTCTCAGTGATGACAAGAAAGGTTTAATTTGTGAATTTGACATATATAAGATCCTGAGTTATAAAATTGGGCATGAAGTGCCATGCAATACTGCACTTGAACAACAAAGTATGGAAATGAGAAGTGACACTGCTGTAGAGGAAGGTATTGGGAATGTATGAGTTCTAGGCTTACTGTTTGTAGGATCAGATGAAGTCAATTTAGAAGGTTCAAATGCATAAATGGAAATACAAATCTCTGTGTTTTGCTTACCCAGAGAAGTTGTAAGTACAAATATTGTCCTAAAGCCTGTGACTGAGGAACTGGACTTCAGACACTGTATTTGTGTAACTGCAGCATTTAGTCAAATGACAGATATGATTTGGTCATAGAGATGCTTACTGGTCTCATCAATCAGAGAAAGTGGATTTGAGAGCTGGAACTATGTAGTATGTCATAATTGGTATGCACCATAATGCCAAATCTCTCTGTAGGTAGCATCTTTATTATGCTGATTGTGTTGATTTATCTGGCGTAGATAACAGCAGATCGATTTCATAGACTGAGGAATCACTAGAGGAGCAGCCTGGCATATTCTGTTCTAATGTTCACATTGAAGGGATGTAGAGGTTGAGTGTCGTGTGGCAAACCACTTTGGTTTCTCTGGGAGTAACGATGATAGTGCTTATATATCCCAGTGACTAGAAGAAAGTAAGTCTGAACTCTATAGAAAGAAACTAGTATGATTTTACATGGTTACTTTTAAGTAGAGTAGCAGTCTAGGTATAAAATGAAACTCATTCTTAGGTCCTTTAAAATCCATAACTCAATTTAGAGCCAGGTTCTTTCTAAATATTTGTAATGAGAGCAACTCAAGGATTTTCTGTGCACAGTAGAGGCCATTAATCATAAAGAGTTAAGACATGCGGTGCTAGCAATCTAAAGAAAATAAAAGGGTTAAGAAATAAATTGAACCGTTGCTATGTGTTATTATCCAGCTTTCTTCCTAACCATTGCACCTGACTGAATGCAATTTCTGTGAGGGATGTACGTAACATGCAAAGGAATAAATCTGCTAGACAACATTAAGCCTGAAATAAAAACGATGTTTTGATAGTTTAGTTGACCTCCGGTCATGCCTTGCCAAAGCAGCGTGTAATACTTGCATAGTGCCTGTCACATCAGCTGTCACTCATGTCTGTGCCTTTAAGACATGGGCCTTAGGGAGGTCCTAGTGAACACATCTGCAGAACATAGGATATTTTGAGCTGGTTAGCTCAAAATTGAGATTTATTCTGAGCCAGCTTTCCATAACTGCGTTCTGCGTAAGGAAACTCCTTACTCCTTGTATTAATAAATGCTATTAAATAATGGTGAGGTAAGCGATGAAGGCTTGTTTTATATTTTCATTATATTTTTTAAGTTCTTAAGGGCTGATGCAGTAAAAAAAAATACAGGCAGATGAGGAGTTGTAGTGTAATGTACTCTTAGAAAAGATTAAAATGGACTAGAGAACAGTATCACTGTTGTATGTGACTTTGCCATTGCCTCCCTGCTAACCTCTTCATTCTTTCTGAATAATATAGCTGGAGAAGGAGCAATCATTGGAAGAGAGTAAGTTATAATATTTATTTATGTGTTTGTGGGCATTGTCTCTGTCAATTAATGCACAGATTCCAGAATTCCATTCAACACAAGACTCCTGGAGAGTGGAAGAGAATAGGAGCTGGTTCCAGTGAAAGCTGAAGGCTAATGAGGCTATAGGCTTTACTCTGTCTCCAGAAAACCCATGAGAGAGAAAAAAAAAAAAAAAGGTATTATAGGCTTCTAGGTGCAAACAAGCAGAGGTTGGGATTCTGGTCCACTCCGTGAAATCTAAGCAAGGACTACTATATTCTGCTAAGACATACCTTTGTAAGAGTTACCATGTCCCAAGGGAAGCTGATGAACACTGAATACTCTACGGAACTGGGCAGGGTACTCGGTAATTGTTCTGGTGGTGGTGACACATAGCTTGGGACATGAAGACTACAGAAAAGACTGACAATGGGAAGGCTTTACTGTAACTTGTTCATGCAGTGAGTCTTCCAAATAACAGCTCTTTGATTTGAAGAGAGGAAAAAGAAGACTTTATGTGGGAAGACGATAATCTGTTCATGTCTCTGAACTTAGTTGTATCTTTTCTTTAAGAATAAATTCCGTGAACGAGAATCTTCCTGGGAAGGACTAGCATCTTGAGCCCAATAACTCAGGAAAAAAAAAAGCTACTTAACATATTAGACACCTCAATTGTCTGTGTTGCCCATAGGCTCTGTATTTCAAATTACAAACACATTTATAGTGTGGGTAATAGAGTGATTAGTTTAACTAAAATGGTATGACAATTTAAAGTAAGCCCTTCAAAATATTACACCGTGCTTAATGTATAATCACTCTGAATGCAGCAACCTCCTACAAAGTGTAGATGGGTTGGTAGCTTCTATACTAATGTAAAGGAATTCTTAAGTTCATTATGTTTTTTAAGAAAATTAATGTCCATAATTTTACAATAATCTGCAATTGCTTTTATTTGTTCTTTATTAATTGATGTAGAAGTATTCCTTTAAAAACGCTTTAGATTAGGAACACCTTTAATTTTGTCGTATGGAGTCCTAGCAGTCATTCGTAGAGAGGTCTAAAAATGCAAGTTGACAAATGACAAAATTTTAGCACTGTAAGAAACGTCAGACGTGATCAAAATAGAATTTCTTTATATAGACAATATTATGCTACTTAATATAGGTAGCAGATGGCTGATTCAGACCAAACTCACACTGACTTCATTGAATTGGACCTTAAATTTTTTCCACATGCTGGCAAACTGTATTAAATTTCACTTCTGCCAGTAATATGCCACTTGATGATAAATTCCCTCTGTTGATGATAACTTTCTCATCCAGGTGACAGAGGAGCCCTTGAGGAGAGGTGCTGTGCTGGACCTCATTCTCACCAACAAGGGGAGACTGGTGGGGAATGCGAAGGTCAAGGGCAGCTGTGGCTGCAGTGACCATGAAATGGTGGAGTTCAAAATCCATAAGACAGTAAACTTTTTTTTTTTGCCTTTTCTTGGATGCCGTTATAGCTTAATTTCTTTCCTGACTTAGTACTGTATCTGTTATGTGTCACATGTAGCTCTTTTTGACATTAAAATACACTGAAGGTAACTAATTTTCCATGTATTTCTTGTAGCTATAAAACTGCATTTAGAAGCAGGTCTTTCTCTTCTCTTACTCACATTTTTCTAGAGTTCTTGAAATACAACTTGTGTAGCATAATCTCTGATCCTTTTTCAATAGAGATGCATAATTACATTTGGAGAACACAGTACGTCAGCTTTTTAGCAGTTCACAGCAGTATTCTGCCACTAAACAGGGCTGAAATAAAGAGTGCAGGGTTACATTGACACTACTTTGAAAACTTATATCAGTATGTAGCTGCGTTATTTGGCACAGCACTGAAAGAGTATAATCTTCAAAAAGATGGCAGTGAGACCCTTTTCTAAAGTATGAACTTCGTAACATAAATGACAGGTAGTGGGTTATTCTCATCTTCTTTGTGTAGCATTATCATCACACACACGCACAAAAAGACCTGTAAAAAAGTAATTCAGGAAGTATTAAGCAAACCATCATAAAATTGAAAAATGCTCAGATTGGAGTGTCTTGCCAAGAGGTGAGCTCTGCTGCTTTCTCCGTTCTGTAAGGACCTCAGTTAATACGTCCCATATGAGCAGCATGCTGCTGTAGAATGAGAATTCAAGAAACTCTCCTCCGACATCTCTTGATGCTATCATGTGCCAGAGAAGTTTGACGATGTGTAATAATTTTAACAGCACTGGGGAAAGATACCTTACCAAAAGAAAATGTCTTAATGGAGACTATCATTCAGATGTTGCTCTATCTGGCATTGTCATCATTTGCAGCTGAAAAGCAACATGGAACTTGAACTAATAGATTTTAAATGAGAGATACATAAGAATTTGAGACAGCTCAGTAGGTGCACTGAATAACTTAGATCTATAGCCTTCAAGTAGTCCAGTTAAGGTGAGGTGGGGAGAGATTGATACTGCAAATCTTTATTTGTGTTAGATTACTCTTGCATGCAATACAGAGGGACTAAATATCTTGAAAATGTGTGGAAACCACAGCATTTGAAACTAAAAATTTATGATCTCAGAGTAATAAGCATGAAACTCAGGAGCAAACAATAGCATGGTAAAAGGTGGTTGATGTTTAATTAGGGAACTGTAAACTTCAATGCATTTAACATTAGTGGTGTTTTAAAAGAGCAAATTTCATGAACCTGCAATAAATGTTGGCGTTTATTCAAGAAGACCTGTAACTCAGTTCCTCCAAATAGTTTCTAGCACTATAACTTTGATGTACTCCACTTGGCATCTACTCTACAGGTCTACAGGCACATCAGTGCAGCGGATTCAGCCGTCACTAGTCAGGACTTTGGATGGAGCCTGAACTGCCTCCTGGATGATCAGCTCAAAACTGGGACCAACCGTAAGAGCAAAACGTGAGTCTGCCTGTCTGTCTTCTGCCAGATGCTAACTTTTTATGGGCAACAGAGGAGGGAGGTTGAAATCTCTACTTGTGTTTTTCCCCTGAAGAAAGAAGCTGAGTAGCACAGATGTTTCAAAAGCCAGAAGGCAGATAAAGTCATCTTATAAAGTCCTTCTGAGACTGTGTAGAGGTAACTGAAGCTTTGTGAAGGTGCTTCGATTTTTGGTGTGCCAAATACATGCTTGGATTTTCATAGCTGTTACTGACTTCCAAACAGATTGTCCAACTTTTCATTTCACCCACGTTATGTGTAAAAAGTGACCTGCTCTGTTTCTGTTTTGGCACTCTCAAAGAAATACTATGCTCTTACGTTTAAATTCATGTTTATTTTAGATACATAAAATCTAGAATAATATTCCCTAGTCTTAAACTCCTATTATTATAAACTGATGTTTAAAGTTGTTGCCATTGCTTTAGCATTTTTTATAAATAATCCAGCACTGCAGAGACATATAAACTCTGTTTTCATTTGCCATTTTTAGTACTTCATGATTGTATTTCATTATGCCTTTAAAATAAAAAAGTGTAAGTGCTAGCTCTGCATGCACAGATGATTCAAGGTATCTACAGTTAGCTTTAAAACTGCTTGAAACAACTGGCAGAAAAATAACAACTTGATCTGTAACAGTAAAACAAAAGCATAATATACTTCATTTCTAGTGGGTCTCTGTGCACAGCCTTGTGTCCAGCTTGCTCCTTTCCAGCCCTCCTCTCGGGTGTACTTCCAGCTTTATTTTCTTTCAGTTCTCCTTCCCAGCTCAGCTCTGGTTCCTTGCAGTGTCTGAATGTCCTGAAGGATGAGAGCTGGTTATCATACTGCAACAGGCCAACCAGTTTGGAGAGGCTGCAATTATGCTATTGTGTGCCTGCTTTTTAAATATATGTTACCAGACACAGACCTCAAATGAGACCCGCTATTATTTCTCTCTTCATTCTCTGACTGTGAGAGTGATTGATCTCCAGCAGCAGAGCAGGTGTGATGGCCTACGCAGCAGGGGACCCTGGGCTGTGCAATCCCCAAGGATTAGTCCCCAGTCCTGAGAACTCTCAACCATTTATCTTTCTGATATAAGGTCTACATTTGCCTTTTGTCTCTTGTCATTGTGCTGCTCTGCGAGTTACTCCCCCTCCTCTGGGCATCAGAGAGCGGCTCCCTCCTGGTGCTTGTGTCCTGAAATCCTTGTGTGCCTAAAGGCCTTGCTGCAGGAGGAGCCCCCCCTTGCTCATGTACGGCCTTGCTGGAGCCCCTCGTCAGCAGCCGAGAGCTTGAAGGATTCATTTATTTAAGTGGCCTTGCCCCAGAGATAGCCATTGTTTGCATTGTAACCTCCTCTGCCACCTGGGGACTGGGAATGTGGCAGGGGCAGCGTGAGCTTCTGAGGGGACTGTAAATCTCAAAGCTATGGATTTCAATCTGTTTTGTCTTCTGGCTGTGCCAGAACTCAGAAATTGTCCTGACGTCTAACATTTGTTGTCTTGTTCCTGGTTTTTGATACACTTTAGCATGAAAAGCCTGATTGATGTGAAGCCCTGCTGGAGTCTTCAGCTTTCACACTTGCTCTGGTTTCACATTGTATTTTAAGATAAGGAGAGCAAAGATTCGGGTCAGATGTTGTTGTTGCTGCTGGTGTCTTCCCCCTTCCCTCCACCCAAGCCCATGCTATCTGGAAATGGGTCCACCCTTCCTTAGGAAGCCCAGACAGCAAGGAAGCCACAGCCTCCTAATATTTTTACATTTAGATGTGCCTGAATGCATGTGGATTTCCTCAGAGCTATCACAGCTCTCAGACTGGTTTGTTTTCTTCTTTAGAGGATTTGAAGCCTTATCTCCAGTATATCCAGCTAGACACAGATCATTTGTAACCTCTCCTGCAGCGGAGGGGAAATGGGAAAGACAAACTGGAGCTATGCCCAAAGACTACTGTTCTCAACCTCTGACATCCCTTCTCCACAGGATACCAGCTGATCTGTAATTGATTATCTGAACTGAGATTTGGCTCACAGCTTGAAAGCTTTGCCATATACTGAAATAGTTCAGTAAGTGAAATCAGCAAGCTCCTGACTGCTTGAGTAGGGGTGCAGCAGACAATAAGTATGCCAGCACCTAGAGCTCATTGCTGCCACTGAGAAAGTGGTGTGCATTCTGGGCTGTGGGGATCTGGGGATATATCAATGGATTGAACCCGGATGTGGAATAACATGGAAAAAGTGGAAAAGCAGAGGAAGAAGTGTTTTCTTCTCTCGTTGAGGTAGCAAGCTTGGTAAACGAGCTGCTTAGTTTCATAGATGTTTTTACTTGACCAGGCAAAGGGAGAGATTGACATCCTGTAATACTCACCCTGTTCCTCCTTGCCACCACAAGGCATCAAAAGTCAATGTTGTATTGTGTTTGAAGCCATCTTATACAATATTATGTAGTAATTGCCTGTTAGGGACAGAGGATCTTCTCGATAACTGGTAACCTATTTCATGATAGGGTAGAATCATTGCTTACAGTACTTCCTGGGCACTATGCTTTTAGCCCAGCTCTTGTCTCATCTTCCCTGCACTGATGCTTCAGACTCAGTACATGTTGCAGCAGTGAGTGGCTTGGGAAAGTTTAATTCATTTGACTCATCTATTGTTCCCATTTCTTTGTTTGCATAGGTTCTAACGGGAAAAGGTGTGGAGTTTAGTCTATGGCAGCAGACAGCACTTACCCAAGGCACCTGGTAATGCTTCTTTGTGTGCAATATTCATATTAATCAAAAAGTTTTAAATCTTGTGTGCTTTTTTTCTTTTCATGCTAAAATGCTGTATTTCCAATCCAGAGTCTTCCAGTACATAAATGCAGAAGCTAGGTAGCTTTCTTGCAAACCCCTGTACTTACACACAGGAACCATCACTGAATTTAGGTTTTGAACAAACCTTCCTTTGTTACAGTCGTCCTTTCTTGTAAAAGAGAACGAAGAAAAGCAAGTAATTTCCAATGGGAAACAGTTCTTCTTGAAAAGTTCTGGCTTCGTATATATGGAATTAAATGTGTGTATAAAAATAAAAAATAAAAAAGCAAGCAGAAATTTGGCTTTTTTAAAGGTTAGATATGGTCATAAAGATGAGGCTGTTCCAAAAAAAAAAAAAAAAAAAAAAAAAAAATCCTGTTCTTACAGTATTTACTTCCAGTGTTTATGCAGTTCAAGCTCTGAAACATATCAGCATACCTTCCTTAAGGAAGCTCAGGTTTACATTAGTTTTTAAAATGACATCTTTCTCTTCCAGCTTTCTATGAAAGTTTGGCCTTTCTTTCCATATACAGATCTGCCCGCAGTATGCCAATTCATTCATTACCTCCAGAGGGGCTACCCTTGTTTGTTATATCTAGAGCTGAATTTCAGGCAGAGGCACAGATATCAGTAGAGGCAGCACATGGCTGCCTGCCCCTCTTCTTGAGGCTTTAGGCCATTGTGGGAACCTATGCCTGCTCTCTGCCTCTTCCCATTGAGCTTCAAAACCAATTCAAGGTACTGATCTAATTTTAAAATCAATAAATGCATCAAGCTTCAGCAGCAGTAGAAGTTGAATATTAATCTGTGTTTGGCTGTAGCTGCTGCACTCTTGTAGGACAGTTCCAAGCATGTAGCCTGGGCATACCCATTCACTTGATGACTGATGAGGAAAACCTCTCAGAAGTTATCAGATGTATCCAGAATCAGAACACCCCGAGGATACATTTCAGAGCTTCCCTAGAAAGCTGTTTCAGGCTTGGGTACTTAAACTGTGAACTTCATTCTCATATCTCTAAATCTCCCACCTGTCCTTCCTCTGCTAACATGTTTGCCCCAAGCACAGAAGAATGTTGATCCCTGGAAGGGAAGACTGCCAGGCACTACATGATATCTGCTTGATTTCTGCGATCTTATGGATAGGGCAACAGTAAAAAAAAAAAAAAAAAAAAAAAAAAAAAAGTGCAAAATAAGGCAGGTAGTTTTGTTCTCTAACATTTTTAGTTCTGCATTGCTTCTGCAGCAATTTGTGGGTGTTCCAGATTTTACACATAAATATAAGATCAACTCTGCAAGGCAAGGCTATTACCAGAGAGGCACAGATACAAGCAGTAAGGAGAGACAGGTAATTAATTACTCCTGATTCAGAATTTACACAGCTCCAGGAGAAGGCACAGTCTCATAAATTACATCTCCATTGTGTTTTCATGACTATTCTTATTAAAAATTATGTATGAAATAGAAAAATAAGCCTAATTCTCAGATGATGTGTTAAATCTCCATTAGTGGCAGGTGAATAAATCTTTCTTCTGACTAGTAAATAAAGCAAAGACAGAACCTGCTACTCAGAAGTTTATTTAATATTGATTGAACAGGAATAAAAGGGATGTATGTAGAGGCAGATGAGCTGAGCCTGAGTCATGTATGTGCCTCTGAGAGAGTATATTACTGTCTAGTTGAGTACTGGACTTTAATGCTTTAGAGTTGAGTTAGGAAACCAGTCTTAACAAAGGCAGTTTGACCTTACAGGGCATGCAGTTAGAACAATTAGAATTAAACTGTGTGTGCAGAAAATGATTGGAACTGTATTATGGGTCCTTGGTGGATATGCAGACAATATGCTGGGAAGTAGCTAGTACCTTAGCAGGCAGTTATTAATGCATTGGCATGAATTGTAGAAAACAGCCATATGTGGCTCATCTGCCAGCATTTAAAGAGGACAGCCAAATTCTGTTTTTAACCTTGATCTGGATTGCTACTCTCTTTACTCTTTTTACTGCAATAGGAACTTTCAAGGCAAATGAGTTGTCTGATTTGCCTTTCCAGTTGTCTTTCCAGCACACCCAGATGTGGCTGCCTCAAAAAAGGTTTAAATCCTCATTGTGTTTCCATTGTAATTGCGTTGAAGTGTTGAGGGAGGAGGGTAGGGAAGCTATTTTTTCTTGATCTCACCTGACAATCAGTTTATCCTCTTGAATTATGACAGCTGGTATCTTTGATCATTTTCCATTAGCTAGTGTAATATTAGATATTATTCATACAGATGTCTAATCCATCTTTTGTTCTCTGAGCTGGTTCAGCTGGAGGATATCCGAGCTGGAGAGAAACGAAGAACAAGGAAAACGATGTACTGATGCAGTGTGACTGATGTTACAGGCAGTGCGTAACAGTGATCGCAGCTTTTTCCTGCCCTCATTTCCTCTTCCTGTTGGTCCTGCAGTTAATGAAGATTTGAAAAAATTATTCAGTTTTGTGTTTGTGTAATAATTATTGATATTATGAACTTTGAAGGTTTTAAACATGCTACATACCAACATTTTATTGGGACATTATAAGTGCTGTTGCTGTAGGGGGTTATATTAAATACAGTGCAAATAGTATTTGTTCAAGTGAGGCAGGAAGTCAAAACCTTCCCTGAGCCTTTATAGTTCAAGAATTTCTTCTAAATTTTGCCAAGAAAGCAATATGTCTATGAAAACAGTTTCTGGAGTAAATCAAAATCCTTGTTGCCCTTAGGGCCTTACTGAGATGTTCTTCTCAGATATCAGCTGCATGAGAGATGAAAATAAATGTGTCTTTCTGACTGACTGCTCTTCTACCTTGTCTTTCCACTAGCCTGGAGAGAATTAGCGGAGTCAGAGTTCTGGAATGCACATGGAGTTGTCAGGAATCTTGATATTTGGGAGGCCTGAGCCTTAAGTGAAAACCTAAGAACAGTGGCTGAACTAGCAAACTTTTAAAGAAACCACAAATACAATAAATTTAGCCATTTAAAGAAAGAAACACTGTTAATCAGCCCTAGAAATTACCATCTTTAGGTGTAACTGGCCATAGATTGACAGTTGCAAGTGATAGTTTTGTTCTGATTGCCATTCAGTGTGAGATATTGGGCAGGAGTAAGAAGCACAACAAGTCGCATGCTCCTGTAGATGTTGTCTTTAAAGAGAGAAGCTGGAGAGCAAACAAGAAACGAACAGTCTTCTTACCCGCTTGGTCTTCAAACTGATGGCTGAATGATAGCCAACTTCAGAAACTCAAACCTTCTGGATTGTTGTTGAAACTGTTATGACCGTAATTTTATTCAAATACAGCTTGGAAAATCTTGAAATGTTTTGTAACACTCAGAGTGTTATGTTAGTGCTTATGAAGCAGGGAAGTAATGATATGAGAAAAAAATTATTTTGAAGACCTTTGCAAACAGCATAAGCACTTTATTAATTAACTCAAAATATTTCACCAACGTTTTTACAGATGCTGTCAGGGTTTCTTTGTGGCTGTTTGACATTTTCTCTATTTGACTCTTCTTGAACCTTTTCTATTTTACCGCTGAAAAACTGAAAGAAGAAAAAATGATTAAGAAATACCAACTAGACAAAAAAAAACAAAAAAAGATGAGAAAGCTGAAGCATGTTTTGTTTTGTAGGAAGATGATTCTGACCATCAGATTTTTGCGGGAAATTAATGTTTTACGTGTTTCCTGAAATGAAAAAAGCCTCGATCTGATAAGGTTAGCTTGTTCTGTCTAAGAACTTTGATCTCATTCCTGCCCCTGGCCTTTGTGCAGCTTTGTCTCCTTTTGTATAAATCACAGCCTGGTCTTTTCACTCCAATTTGGGAAGAATGTCAGGTATGCCTGTGTCAAATTGCCCGCATAACCTTTACTGCTTTAAGGCACACACTGACAGTAGTCTCTGTGTGACAGAGCCTAAGGTATCTGGTTTATCTCTATCGCTTCTAGGTAGAGTCACCTTCTACACTGACTTTTTCAGCTTACTTGACTGAAATTAGTATCTGCCCACAATTTCAGTGAAGTTATTTGGGCATTTTTGATTCTCGTCAAGATTCAGATGCACTCTTGAATTCCTATTTGCAATTACCTTGTTTTCTAATCTCAGGTTAGACTGTCCCGGTAATACTTGGTTCTACTTCTTTGCTGATTTTTATTTTTCACACAGAAACAGTTTATGATATTATGCTTAGCAAAAACTGTGCAGTGAATGACTTCTTTTTTTTCTAAGCAACCTCCTTTCCTGTGAAGCAAAAGTGTTTAGAACTTACAAAGAGGCAGGTCACAAAGTCCATACAGTGAAAATGCTATCAGAGAAAATTGGATTTCCCACTGGTGTGTTTGATGTGTCCACCCAATCCTTGGCAAAAACCAAATTCAATGACTAGGTTAAGCAAAAAGTAAGCTATTAGATTATTCTTTCAAAAATCTTTTTGTTCAGGTGGCCCAAGAGGTGGCTAAAGCAAGAAACAGAAGGACTGTGATTCTGGCCTTTGCTTCTACAGTGACTTGAACTGTTTCATTGCTCTGTGCCTCACCTCTGAAGACTGAGCAGTGGGAGAGACCATGCTGACAATTCAGAGTACTGAGGAAAGCTTAAAATGTTCTCAGAAAGTACAGGCCGTTATGTAGCACAGGTTATCAATAGTCCATCCAGATGCTCCCAATCTGCTCCTGAAAGGGACTAGTTACTGAATGCAACCTACCAAAAATCTTATCATTTTATCTCACAGATGGGCCACAAACAAATGGAGAGGAAACATGGAGATGTGAGCAGAACCTCATCTTGCCATAGCAAAGTTCTGGTTCCAGAGCCATCAGGACTGAGCTTGGTCTTGGTTGCATCTTTGAATTTGTCTTCTGTTTGAGAATAGATTCAAACCAATATCATTTGGTTGATTTAAGTGGTTTGGGTTTTGTTCTGTTGTTTGTTGCTTGTTTTCCTGTATGAATTCTCTAATTATTCCCCCAAATTCTGTAGTTATTTACATTTCGTATGCTGTACCTTGCAGCCACTTACAGTGTTCAAGATCTCCAACCAGTGTTGTCATACTTGGAGATACAGATTAGCTTAGGTCCATCTGGTATTTCAGATATTGCTTGGAAATGAGACAGAAACCACTGGGTTAGAGTCTGACTTCTTCCACATGATACTAATACTATATAAGAAGAAATTACAGATGCTGATACACTTCCGTGACTTAACTGTTCTCTCCAGATACTTGCGCTTAACCACCCTGAATCCATTTTGTTCTAGGTCAATTGCATTTGTGTTTGGCTGTTGGAAATAATTTAGTTTTGTAGTATGTGCAAATGGAGTGAAAGTCACAGAAGTCATTCATGTATAATCCAAAGCCAAATACAGTACTCAAAACTAAAAGAATTCTGCCTTTAAAGTGTTCTTGATGGATTACCTGGTTCTTCCTGTTCCAATAATAGCTTATCTGATCCTTTCTCTGAAAAATGAAATCACATTATGAAATTACATTAGTGTGCATTGAGAGAGTACCAGTTATCTGCTCTGACATTTCATATATTGATTGAAACTCTGAGAGGCAAGAATGTCATGATTTATAACAGTACAGTGGAAAACTGAGAAACAGATGAGGTGAGGTTACAAAACATGAACAGTAAATGGCACAGGCCTGACGGAGCTGCTCTGTGATCATGTGGGATGTGGGAAGGAAGGACACGAGGAGTTCTTGTTCCCTGAAATAAGTTTACTTCACTTGGCTGTTTTATTTTTCTGTCTAGTCTTACCAACCTATGTGGAGCAAAAACTACTTATAGTAAGAATATATAATAATATCTAACTCAGAATTTCTTATTTATAGGTCTCAAAAATGCTTCAGAAAGGTAAATCGAAAAGGATGCCCAAACGTAGACAACCCAGCAGGTTGGCAGGGTAGCCAGGATAGCCTGCAGCACTCACAAGGCTCAATCCAGAGGTCTGTCCTTTGGGCTGCGTGGCCTCTAACCACAAGTGCAAGGAAGGGTGATGTCAAGAGTGTGTTCTCTTCCACAGTCTGAAATAGCAAGTCAAGTTGCATATAACTTAAACGGTTTTGTGTGGCATGTTTGGTTTTGTCAGCCTGCCAACCTTGGCCACTAGGAAAGAGCACAGAGTATCTTTTAGTGGAGGGTTTTTTAAAACAAGTTTTTTTTTTGTTTTAATTGCTATTTACACGTTCCACCCTTTGCCCTTTTTCAGCTGCAGGGAGATCTTGTTCTATTTTAAAAGCTAGGGCAGGAACTTGAGGCTAGAGACTGCAGCCAAATCAAACAGGAATCTCACCAACCTAATAGAGGGCTGGCTGATAATAAAGGCTGTCTTCCCAAGCCTTTAAAGTTCTGTTCTTCCAAATACATTCACTTATCTGAAGCCTCTGGCTTCCCATGAGTGGGTATAAACATCTCCCTATGCAGCAGGGTACCCTTTGACATTAAAAGGAAAATACAACTCAAGATAAGTTGAAGAGGCTTTTATGTCTAATCTCAGTAAGCATTCAGAGGCTGTGAATGTCTTTTTATCCTGAGTTGTTGGGGTTTGTTTTGTTTTTTTGGCTGGGAACACATTTTGCATAGAGTTTTATTAAATCTCTCACGGCTTTTTTTTTAAGCCCAGCTGTCTGTGCAGTACTTGTTTGGTCAGGACTTGTGTGTTTACTTGGCATCTTCAGTATATAAAACTAGCGCTGTTCGCATGGCTTCCATGCAGCCAATTCTGCTAATATTTTAAGGCTCTGACTAATGAGGCTTGAGAGTAAGTGTTTTCCAATTTTAATATTGTACCTTACTCAAAAGAGCAAGGTTTGATGTTTTATTTTTTTCACTGGCAGAAGTTTCAATTTTGTCAATTCACTGGTATTACTAATTAGAGTGATTTAAATAGGTGGAAATTTTTAAAATCTTTTCACAGGTGTTGAGAGGCTGTCAGTGAACAGCTCATAGGAAGCCCAGCTCACTTTCATAAAAATGCATGAACTTATCCATGTGATTGCTGAGGCCCTGAACTCCTGCTGCAAGAATAATCACCTCCTCCAGGAATGCTGGGCTCCAGTGTGCACTCCTGGACCTGTTTACAGATCCTTGCTTCATGCCCCTTCCCAGAAGCGGAACCAGAGCTAGCTGGAAAGCTGGAAGGGACATTTCAGCATCATATTTACTCCTGTGACTTAGCAGAAGTGGAAGCTTCTTGAACCTTTTCCTTTAGGACAAGGGGTAGTGGCCTCAAGTTGTGCCAAGGGAGGTTCAGGTTGGATATTGGGAAAAATTTCCTGGTGGTGGAGTCACTGTCCATGGAGGCGTTCAAGAACCGTGTGGATGTGGCACTGAGGGGCATGGATTAGTGGGGATGGGTTGATGGTTAAATTAGATAATCTTGGAGGTCTTAATGATTCTATGATTCTGTCATACAAATGAAGCGTGAGAATCCCCAGTTACCACCCAGCTCCTTCTGCACCAGGTGTTCCCCGTGTTCCAGCCACCTTACAGCTACCTTTACTTTCTTCAAAAGAAAAAATCCCCTTGAGGCTCATGACACAAACTTGTTTTTAGATAAAGCACATGTATTCAACCACCATAATTAACCTTCAGTTTTAAAACCCCTGTTTTCAGATCAGCTCCCTACAGGCTAATTTTTCTGTTTGCAGGAATGCAGGAGTGATGCGCAGATGGTCTGTCAGGATACTTTACCTATTCATTAAGTTTGATTAGATAGCATTTGCACTTTGCCATCCACAAATGTGACACTTTGTGATATAATTAGTGTTACTCCAATCAGAATAAATGGCTGTTTCATTACTTTTAAGTGGGTCATTAAAGTGCCATTCCTGTTTTATACCTCTGAAGCTGACAACGGTACCTGCACACTCCCTTTTGCGAAGTCAAATCTAATTTCAGAAGGCAAATGGAGAAGGTAATGTATCAGGGCAGATGTTGCTTGTGGCTCCTGCTGAGAGTGTTTCCTGGGCGGTTGATTTTCCTGTGTGCTTGATACTCTGATTTACTGACAGAACTATTTGCTAAGTTACCTTTTGAAGAAATTCCCAGAGGCATAAAAAACCTGGGAAATATTTAAAATACATATGGATAATCTTCTGTTATTGTATGAATTCCTGTTAGAACTGTGAAAGTGCGTGGTTGTTAAAGGGAAAACACACAGGCTGTGGCTTATCAAGAGCAGTCCTTGGATCTCCATTTTCCCCACATCTATCCACAAGGATGTCCTCTCTCCAGGAGTCATGCTGCTTGCTTGTAACCTGGGTGTAGCAGCTCTTTGTATTTCTCAAAGAGGCCTTACAATTCCTGAATCATTAGATAGTGCAATGCCAAAAACACTGTTTTCTCAGAATTGAAGGGCAGACTTCTGGCCCCCATCAGAAAAACTATGATTCTTATTTTGGGAAGGGACAGAGATATCTATTTTGCGAGGGAATTTTGAGAGCAGTGAGTCACCGTGGTGGAGTCTTTCTGGTAAATTCTCCTTTTAGATGTGGAATCTTTTGACAGCTGCATGTTTAAAAAATGCTTAAGGCCACATCTGCAGGAGAGTCATCCTGATAATTTTGGGTATTGTAAGTAAGAAGCAGGACTGAGGCTGAGATCATCTAGTTGTCCTCATGAAGATCTAATGTTATTTTAAAATTTCTCAAGAAGGGCAAAGATTTAAGAAAACAAAGTTTATACTACTTTATATCTTGCTGTGGGATTAATCTACTCAAGATGTAGTAAAAATGGCTCTTTCTGAAACTAAAAGATTAATGGAACTCCTGGGGTAGATTTCTGTTGATGAAAGTGTGTCAGATCTTAGACTGGTAAAAATGTAAAAAAAACCCACAAACCCAACAACAAATAATCCACTGCCAACAAAAATCCACACATTTATTTCTCTCTGCATTTTTTGTTTTTCACTTTTTCTCCAGTTTTCAAGATTTGTTTTTTCTTCCTTATGGTCTCTGGTTTTCATTTTACCACAACTTCTCCTCCCCAGTTCATCCAGGTTACAACCATCAAGATATTTCTCTGGCTCTCAGCTCAGATGACTCATCAAAACCAAAGCACCCATTAATCAATCACCATCTTACTGATCAGCTTTATTTCTAGTAGTGTATTTGTACTGAGGAAAAGTTGTTTGAAGATGTTCTTCCCATCCTCCTCAAAGTCAGTGGATATCATGGAGGTGAGCTGCAACCGATATCCCATGTGACCACTATCCAGTGAGTAGGTCGAAACATACAGAGCAGTGCAAAGAGACGAGTGGGAGCCAGATAGGAGGGATTTGCCCTTTTAGGCGTATTGTGTTAACTCATCAAGTGTTATTAATGCTTGTATATTGGAGCCGCAAAGGTGAGGGTCTGGCCAAAGGTTCAGAGGTTCAGATAGGATGTGCTGCTTTGTCATGCCAACGAAATACAGTCAACAGGATATGGAGGGGACTGCAACCTGAGTGTTAGGGCTACCAAAGGGTCACTGGAAGTTACATATGTACACAAAGTACAGATTCCTTCAGAGAAGCTCTTCCTCAACTTCTTTCTTCAATCTCAGGCAAAGGGGTAAAGCAAAGGTTAGAGAGCAGCATGTTATTAAATTAGGAGACTCAGTGTTCTGAGGTCATCTGAGAAGGAACAGAACCTGTAGCATGGCAGAAGGAAGGGGAAGGCTTCGCAAGGAGAGTCACTGTGGTGCTTCTGCAAAATGTAGGGCATTTTGGTGGATTTCACTCCCATTGTTTTATCTCATGCATGTGAAGTATCGGCCAGTTTCTTGATAAATGGCCTGCTCCCAGCAGGGAGAACAGACACAAGGAATGCTTCCTTCCTCTGGAAATTGAGAACAACCAGCTGTAGCAGGTATCTTCTAATATTAGAACTGTATCACAGATGCTGGCATAGTGGAGTCATGCAGAGGTAGTGTCAATAGGCTTTGTATCTACATACTGTATAGAGCTGCCATGTGAATGGGACAGTCCCCTGATGTGCCAACAGGGTAGTGTGCACCTTGTGGTTGGCTGACTGCAGCCTGGCTCCTCTCTCTGCAGGGATGAGCTGGTGGATGACTGGATCAGTCTTCCCAAAATGATTTGCTACAGCTGCTATCAAGCATTTTATAGGCCGCCTTCTTCATCTCTTAGCTTGCAGGTAGCTTATTCCTCTCCTTCAAAGTGTATGGTACATGTTCTGACTGCACACATGTCCTGGTGTGGAAACAGTCACACTGCCAAATCCTCTAAATGTTGTAAAATTCCAAGACCCAGTCCAAGTCTCTTAAAATAGCACATGTCTGAGCAAACTTCCTGGGGTTTTTTAAACAGCCTTCTGATGTGTATGTTGGGGTATGAATGGAACTGCGGATTGCTGGAGTGTCAAGGGGGTGAATGTGTATATACCCAAATGAGAATATTATGAATGAGTCTCTTCAGAGAAGAACACTGATGAAAAGGACACTGTTAGCAAAAACGACCACAGAAGTACGAGCAAATACTCAGAAGGAAGAACACCCAGGGGGAGCGGGTTCCCACTTTCTAGTGAACTACATTATTTTCTTTTCAGAAGTCATGCTAAATAGGAAAGATTTTCCAGTTTTAGCAAAAAAAACCAAAAAACAAAAAAACCCTGAAATAATGTCTGTCCTCAGTGAAAGGTATTCAGGGCATGATGGTAAGTGCTAGAGAAATGTACTTCCATGGCAGTAGGACAGGCAGAGCTCTCTTAATAGGAAGTAAATTTTTAAAAAGTTACGCTCCCATCTGTCATTATGGGATTGAAAAGCCTCACCATTTTGGATGTTTTTACCATTGCAGCTCTCTGAAGATAGAGGGATGTGCTAGACTCCCCATGAAAAAGATGAGTAAATGTGGCAATAAAGACAGTGATTTGCCCGAGATTCATTCAAAGTTGAATTGATCACCTTCATTTCAGCTTATCAGCTTCTCATACTATTCTCTACTTTTCATTTAATCCTTGTATCTGCAGTGCAAACAGATGGGGAGTTGGTAGGAAATGTGCCCTCTGTAATAATGCAGCTCACTGCTTTCTTTACCTTGGAAAATACCACTAACTTCAGATCCAGTTTTCTTGTAGTTGTTGGTAGTTCTTTTGCTTTTGCTTAGCTGGGTTCTTCAGCTTTCAGATCAGACTACAGATCTCCTGCAACCTGTCTTTTCTTTCATGAGGTGATTTGTTTCTACCTTCAGCCAGGACCCAGGGAAAGAGAACTGCGTAAAAATGGGAAACAGGACAGAAAGCTAACCAGGCTTTTCTAAAACCTGCCTCGGGTTTCAGAAGGAAAAGAAAAAAAATAATCCTTTGCTTTTTAAATTCTATCTTTCCCAGCTAGAATCCGCTTTCCATCAAATTAGTGGGTATGTATATGGTGCTGATGGGTTGGTGGTTGGACTAGATGATCTTAGTGGTCTCTTCCAACCTTAATGATTCTATGAAATCAGATTCCTCACTGCTCCTGATACAGAACTGGTAAAGCCAGAAATGAGTGAAACTCAGCTTGCTTTTTATTGATTTGTTATTGCTGGAGTGTCCTTGAAGAGTACCAAGGGATCTTGGTAAAGGTACCATGTGTTCTGGATTTCTCTTTGCTCCAGAGGAGCTTCTACTTCTCCTTGTGGCATGGGTTGTGCTAGAGGCAGCACTGGCTGCTACAGCTAAAGGTTGGGCTGGCATCTTCTAACCAAGTCAGGCCTCTGGCAGGAGAGGCATAGTCCAGACTTCAGAGGAAGAGCTTTGATGACTCTGTGAGCTTTCTCAGATCTCTGGGTAATCAGTGTGGTGGATGTATCTGGGTAAATGGTTTGTAGATCTTTCCTAGCTCTTATTCATAACACACCCATTCCTGCCATGTAGTATGCATGACTTGCAGCACAGGATGGTCCTTTCCTGGGTGGGTGCAAATTCGTTTGCAACAAAAAACTATTCAGGAATTCTTGACAACACAGAACTAGGGAGATGACAAAAAGGAGTCACAAAGCCCTCAAAGTTTTGAATTAAAGAAGTTAACCCTGAGAGTTGCTTCCAACATGAGCAATTGGAATGTGTTCACTGTGCAGTCTGTTGTTTTGTATGAGGATTCTCTGTTTGCTCCACTGCTCTCCATGCAGGCTTGAAACAGTCTGATAACTCTGTTATACTCTGGAAGCTTGCAAAAAGCAGGTGTACAGGTGATCAACCAAGTGCAGTGACTGCTCATAAATCTCTTTTTGCAAGAGGCTGGTGAACTGGTAAAGATTAAGATACTCTAAACAGCAGTGTAGCATTAGAGGCACACTAAATAGAATGAAGACTTTTTTGATAATTACTGATATACACATACTATGTAATTATTATCATTGAAAATCCCGACTTCCTTTCTTTGAACATCATGTCTAAACAGGAAAAAGCTAACCTTCCTGTTTGGAGAATTGTTAGTTTCAGAAGGAATATATTTTTCTCTCTTACTTGCAGTTTTCAAAGATTTTATTTTTAATACAAATGGAAAAGACAAACAATAGGCTATCTGAAAGGAAGGAAAACCACACGTCTGAAGCAAACATAGTCTGCTATGAATAGATAGTCTTTGCTCTATGAAATAATTCATGTCACATCTATATTCTGAATTTTGCATATTGGGAAAGGAAATGTAGACTTATTTTTGGCAGCAGCTGCACTGTATGCACACAGCAAAAGGTAAGGTTAGAAAGGGAAGAGAACCTTTCTTCAATCCTTGTGCAAGAGAGAATCACCCAGGTTGGCCCATTTGTAGTGCCTACGTATGAAACCAGATTGAATAAAAAGTCTGAATTTAACATTTCTGCTATGTGCTTGGCATGGAGCATTCTCTGTGGTTGGTGTCTGTGCTCACAGTGGCCTTCTGGGTAAACTTCAGCTCCCAAACATTGCTCTTGTAAGTTTTGTTGAAGGAAATACTGGTGCAGCAGCATCTGCAGTTCTGTTCCACTGTATGGAATCTTGATGGCTGCCAGGAGCAGCACAGTGAAACTGAAGACCAAGATGCTCAGCTCATCTTTACAAGGGATGTGTCAACGGTTTACGGGCGTTAGGCCCGATTCCGTGACAAAGGGGACGGGGGACCCAAGGGCCCACGTCCCGGGAAAAGGGGAAAGGGGAAAAGGGTAGGGAGATGGCCCTGAGAGCAAAGAACAGCGGCAACAATCTGAGGAGAAACAAACTAATTTACTAAATAAAATATCGGAATGCAAAACAACACACTATAATACAATATAATTACAATTTAAGCTGATAAATCCAACACAGAGAGAGAGAATGTCCCAAAATCAAGGTAGGCCTTACTCTACTACCGACGATAAGACAGCTGGAGAGCGAGGTGCTGCCAAGATGAGAGACGGCGGAAAAAGGGACGAGGTCTCGTGATCTGCAAGTTTTTATACTGCGAGCTTCTGTCTTTTCCCTCCGGCTGGAAAATGGTAACAAAGGAGCAAAGTACCATGTGGACTGTAGTAGTCCTTCTCTTCTGAGGAACAGGTACATTCACTACATGATGTTATGATGTGGAGTACCAATAACCGAAAATCATAAAACCATGACAAAAACCTACTTGCAAAAGTAAATATTTCTTTGTTATCTGTCCCCATGCTCTTTTAATAATTCCTTAATAAGTACTCTGCTCAGACTGGGTCCACAGGAGTGCTGGAGTGACCATCGTGAAATAGAAAACAGGTAACTAAAAGCTGTGTATGCAAAAGTGCTTGTATCCCAAAGCAGAACAAGATCTTTGTCATCACAGAGGTGTTTGTACCTTCCTGGAGACTGACAGGCAGCCTAATGGAAATGTCACTAGCAGAGGCTTTGTAAGGACTACTGATGTTAATTTGTCTGTGTGGGAAGTCTTCATATTGTCATTTCTCCTTCAGGTAATTTCGTTTCAGTCAGGGCCATATTTTTGCTGAGCCTATTTATCAACAACAACTAAATAATGTTGCACAGTTGAATTACATATGTCGTGTAAGGCCACCACTCAGAGAGGGCTGGAAAGGCAGCATGTGTTGTCTTCACCATCTTCCTGAAGTTGTTCCTTCCTTACGCAAGGCCTGACTTATTTACTCATACTTCCTATTTAAGTGGAAGTGTTGAAATATTTGGATTATTTCTTAAAGCACTGGCTCTTGTATCCATGACTGCATGAATTTCCACCTAACAATAGCAGACAAAGTGTAAAGATGTGGTCTTACAGAGTCAAATAACAAACACTTATCATTGTTTTGTAATCTGTTGAGGTTTTTTTGTGTGCGTGTTTTGTTTTTTAATATACCAGTCTTCTGATTTTGAATGCCTTATTTCACACAACTGCAATATTGCAGTTGGCAGTATTATATACTGCAATGAAACTTCGCAAATATTTGCTAGTGCTAGTCCTCCTTAATCTACTTGATGTGTGAGAGAATTCTGTTTGATCTTGTTGGCAGATTCAGACGTTAAATCTTGTTCCTTCTCTGGTCTTTGCTTTCTTCCAGTTTCCACTTTGGAATGGAATGGAATGGAATGGAATGGAATGGAATGGAATGAAGTCCCCTTTTGAAGACAGGTTGCTTAGGCTGCTTTATTTGCCCTTCCTAAGTTTGGTGATCTCCCAGAGATCCATATATGGTGCTCCTGCTCCATTTGCAGTGTTTTCACCACTCACTCCTGCCACTCAGCTGTGTATTGCTCTTCATCTGTAAGTACTTTGCCAGGTATGGGTCTTGCTTTGTGATTTAACTGGACTGCTGAAATTCACAGTTCTAGCAAGAAGAGAACACATTAAAAGCCATTGTGAAATAATCGGTACCGTATGAAATTGAGAAGGTGGGATACAATAATCTGAAACCCAGATGGTCTCTGGCAGTGAGAAGTAGGAGAGCTGTCATGCTGAGAAAGACTGAGAAGTCAGCAAATGAGCTGAGATAATGATGTAGCACAAGAAAAAGAAAGGCAACATGATTCTGAGTAACACATGCAGGAGTGTCTCACTTGAGAGTGAGAACTCTGCGGTCTTATCTGTGCTACCACAGAGATAGTATAGCTGCTGGAGTGGGAGCAGTGACAGATAGTAAGTGCAAATTCTGAAGGTGATACCTCTATCAGCATGAAAAACCATCTCCCAGTGGAGGGATTAGCAACTGGGATTAGCAAATGTAATTGGACAATACGTTGATGAGCCCACTGTGTGTGGATGGGAAGGGGAGCAGAAGCCTGGTCTCAACATATGAGAAATAATTATCTTGTAAAATGTGAAATCATATGTGGTCTTGTTATAGGTGGGTTTTGTTACCCTACATAGAAATATGTTTGTGGAACCTGGGTCCTGGCCCTGAGTGCCCCGCCTTCTAGTAGGAGTCCATGTAGGCTTTGGACTCAGACAGTTTTGCTAGCTGTAGCTGCTGAACCGCACTGGCTGCTTGACCGGTTAATGTTTATAATACACATTGCAATGGTGGAAGCAAGGTCTTACTGTCAAGTGTCTCAGCTAATACCATGTGGCACCAAGTCACTGTCCTCTGAATATTCACTGTGGTGCTACTGCAAATACATTCACCAGCTTTCATCTGAATAGCTTGTTTTAGAGCCAGTGTCACACTTCACACCCTATTCTGGACACTCTCCAATAAGTTAATGTCTTCTACTGAGGAAGGTGAGTAAAACTGATGAGAGTATCCTTAACTGAAGAGCCATAAAATTCTAATAGAGCAGTAATGTTCCCAGTGAGCCTAAAGGGAATCTGATCAATAGTTATGAGGTTGGGGCTCAATTTATGGCCCTAATTCATCAAACACAGTTGCTCTCCACTTTTGTACAGGATGCTTTTGCGATTTCTGCTGAGCAGAGCACTATAAAGTCTGCATAAGCCCTTTCTCAACAGTTCCCCTGGCTTTGTCATTTAAGAAGAGGTGACTCCATGGTGGCAGTGATCAGAGTCCTATGATCTATTTGAAGTCAATTTTTCAGTCTATAGGACAGACTGTGCCAACTGGAAAGACTGCATTTGTTCTCAGAGTCTCAGACTTGGAGTGGCTTCACAGTGAATAAAAAAGAAAGTTATTTCAGATTTCCTTAAAGTTTCACACTGGAGTTATTCATATGCCTACAAACCACTCCTCAATCAGGAATGGCTCAGTGGCATTTTCTCCAAAAATCCCTGTGCTGCAATTGCCAGCCCCTTGGAGTAGAATTTGCAGAGCAGACAGGGGCTAGGCTGCCTCTGTTTTTATGACACCTCTGTGGTATAAGGATGTTTTCTCAGCTGCTCCTAACAGCTGTGATCCCTTTACACTTCCAAAATGGTATATAAGGATGGAGGCACACAATGAAATTTCATCCAAAGTCTTCACTACTTTTATGTAAAAAGTCAGACCTGTTCAAAGTCTGAAGTACATACAAGTTTGATCTAGCTGCCTCCCACCCATAGCAAAAGCAGTAAAAAGAAGGATTTCAAACAGAGTGGCAAAGCCTTGGTTAAAGCCATCTTGACAAATTCTGTATCTACTTGCAGTCAATAGTTCCTGCATACATTAGCTGAATTAAGTTTTAAGTATCTGAAATGATAAGATTGTCTTCTAAGTACAGAGTAAGGCCCAAACTGGAGAGGGCTTTCTATTAGTACAACAAAAAATGTTTTGCCACAGTCATTCAGATGTAATTTAAGTATACTTTTAGAACTGCCATGTCTTACACCGTGTGCACATGCCTCAGCTAACAGCCTAGACCTGCATATGATCTTGATTGTACAGATTCATTCCTGCTTTGGCTGCCTGTCAGTGATGCTTAATGATGTTAAGTACTCTCTGACATAACCTCTGGCTTAAAAGAATGCCTTTAAGTATTTGCACTGGCTGGGGAAAAAAAAATAGTTTGACATCTTTAGAGACATGAAAGAAAGGCACAGTGATGGCTTTCCTAACAGCCTGCAGGGTCTCTGGGAAGCTGGGGCTGCTGCTTCTTTCTCTGACCTTCTGCAGCAGCCTTTTGTCTGTAGTGTCAGTGGCTGCAGCGGACAGAGGCAGGAGTGTAGGGAAGCCCTCGCCGTTACTTGAGCCAACAGCGACACCCAGGGCTTCCTGAGCACAGCCCACTACCTTTTTCAATCCCTCTGCCCCATACAAACTTTACAAAGTTCAGCCCTTTTCTGTTCATGAATGACTACACTTATTGAGATGGAAGTAATATTTTACTGAAGTAGTTATATTAATAGAATATTGAAAGCAAATTAGATCAGTCACAGGTGCTTCCATACTCAAACAGCTGCATTCCCATGAAGTGGATAGTACCTTCTTATTTCTATGAAAATGGTTAAGACGGTGGTTTTTTG
Source organism: Numida meleagris (assembly GCF_002078875.1). NCBI lineage: Eukaryota > Metazoa > Chordata > Aves > Galliformes > Numididae > Numida > Numida meleagris. The sequence goes on along the minus strand of NC_034411.1, from coordinate 17,660,524 downwards.
TTTGCAGCTCAAGTCGAGACAGCCAGTTTATAAACCCATCCGTTCCTGCATCTTCACTACAGAGAAGAACTCACCCAGCCCATACTGGAATTATTTTGGTAAGCTTTTGTTGAATACATGTATAAAACCAGATGAACAATACACTCAAGGAATGCATCGCATTCAAAATAAAGGGTGCAGGTTTTACAACAGTGCATGATAGAGTTAATTTTCTTTGTAGAGGCTCATATGTTGCTGTGTTTTGGATATTTGATAAAGATAATACACTGATGTTTTGCTGTTGCTGAGCAGTGCTTGCATGGAGCCAAGGATGTTTTATTGCCTAGTGTTGTCCTGCCAGCAAGGCATAGCACCAGGACAACTGACCCAGACTGGCCTCAGGGATGTCCCATACCAGATGGCATCATGCTCTGCAAGAAAAGCTGAGGTAAAACACAGGGGAAGGAGAGGATGTTCAGAGTGTATTTGTCTTCCCAATAAAGTCATTACATGTGACGAGCCCTTCTTTCCTGGAAGTGGCTGAACATCTGCCAGCTGATGGGAAGTAGTGAATGAATTCCTTGTTTTGCTTTGCTTGTACATGCAGCTTTTGTTCTACCCAGCAACCTGTCTCTATCTCAACCCATGATTTTTCACACTTATACCCTTCTGGTTCTTTCCCCCATCCCACGTGGTGAGGCTGAGCAAGCAGCTGCATGGTGCTGAGCTGCAGTTGTTAAACCACAACAATGATGGATCAGACTTTTATTACAGTGACCCTGAGCGTCCCCCTGAAGACGCATACCTAAGAAAAGAAAGAACTGTAAAACAATGATAGAAGAAAGAGCATACCAGACATTTATAACTCTAGAAAACTATTTCAATAGCATCAGAAAAAAAATCTTAATTGATCAGGACACAGGACATACCAAGAACAACCCACAAGACACACAAGTTATCCATATATTCCACCCACAGAATGTGAAGGCTGCCTGGCAGCCACTCACGGCCATGGAGGCAGTTTCTTGTTTGGTTTTCAGGCTTGCTTCAGATGTGAGGGGGATACCCATTTCTCTCTGCAGGGTGGGAGGCAGCTCAACTAACAGCACTGAAACAGCAGCAAATGAATTAGCCCAATGACTGTAGCTTCACCACCAAGCAGAGTAGCTGAAGAACGGAAAGGAATGAATGAAGTTCAAAGGTTGTATGTACAGAGCCTAGCTGAGTAGAAAACAAATAAATGAAATCTATATAGCACCATTTTAAAGCATAAAGGTGTAAGGCACTCCCATACAGTACAGTGGACTCTTTTTGAAAAGAATAAAAAAAAATAAAAAAGGGCATCCTCCTATCACTGAAACAGAGACCTGTAAGTATGTAGCACTCTGAAAATCAATGTAAGTTTTTTGAAGCTGAGCAGCCAAAATGCGAGGCATTTGTGATTCATTTAATTCTTCTGAAAATGAGTGCCATTGCCCATAAAATAATTGCACTTTCTTATACTTGCTGGTTGCTTTCAAGTTGTTTCCAAGTTTAGTAGGATTTAAAATGGAACTGTTATCTCTCTACCTGCTTTTTCAGGGAAGGATGAAGCAAGTCTGTTTCGTCCTGCCATGGCACAGCTAAAATAGAAAGTACTGAGAAAGCCAGTGACCCATCCCGTGTCAGTGTGAGACTGTCGCTATAGTCTGCAGCTCTACACCACTGACATTCCTTTGCACTTTTTTTTCCTTCAGAATTTGGCAAGAAAGGTTATCTAGAAACCAGTCTATATCTTGATAATCTTCAGGCCAACGCAGATACCGACTCCTTTGTAAAAAGATTCGAATTGGTTTGTGTTTCATCAGTTGATATTGAGAGAGTGACCCAACTACTACCATAATGAGAACCTCTTTCAAATCACTGAAGTACCTGCTCTGGGCAAAATTAAAGGCTTCTACACACCACCCATCTTTGAGAAACTGCCTGGTCACAACACAAATTGTTTTCCTGCTCTTCCAAATAGCATCACGAATATTGTTGATATGTTCTTCCCCAGGCAAGAAATCTCGTTCCTCGAAGCACAAAGTAAATCTGTTTTTATCAAAATATTGTGAATCCAGGTGCTTCAGCAAAGAATTCTGGACCCATTCAAAGTCATTTTTGCTGTAGCACAAATACGCATCATACACGTATTCACTTGTATCTACTGCTGATGGATGGCTTCCTACCAAAGTTTTGGCGATGGTCTTATACCAGACAAAACAAATCCCCCGACAGCGAGTACAAATGATGGCTGACATCAGAAACATCAGAAGGGTGACAGACGTGACAATGAATACTGAGAACCGGAGTGTCTGCTGGAGTTCATCTTCACTGCAATCATCATATGCCAGAAGTGATAGTGGTACACCTGCTAATGCAGGTGGGTATACACAGTACCTGTCAGACTCTGAGCCAACTAGGGTTACATTGGTTTCATTTAGCCAGACTAGCAGGCTTTTTAAAGCACAGTCACAGACATAATTGTTATGTGTTATATCCAGAATACTCAAAGTCATAAAGACTTCAGGCTCAGGGGAAAAAAGCTGGTTTCCAGACAAGTTTAGGTTTATTAGGCCTTGTGGAAAAACCCCGAGGGAGAGGTGAGACAATAGGTTGGAAGCTAGATTAAGTCTTTTTAGAGATGTTAGACCACTAAAAATCTCCTGTGGAAGAGCACTAAGGTAGTTGTTGTTCAGGTGTAGAACCTGAAGTTTGGACAGGGTCCTGAACACGTCCAAACACAAACCTCTCTCCCACACAAGCTGTAACATGTTTTCTCCTAGATCCATATAAATTAACTGGTTATTTTCTATAGCATTAACACTTTTCACACAGTAAGAGAAGCGATTCTGTTTTAAGAAGAGATACTGCACATCCAGAACTTGGAAAAGAACATACAGATCACCCAGATTTGCTAGCCAATTTCTCTCTAATTCAATATGTGTTGCAGCTATTGTTGTGTGAGCTACAGACATCAGCTTATTGTCACCTAAAAAGGCAGAAGTCAGATGTGGAAAGGAAGGGAGTTTTTTAATGGCATTGTCTCGGAGATCAATTATTTTCAGACTTAGTAAATTACTGAAAGATTTTTCACCAATCATCCCAATATGATTTTGCTGTAAATCAATATGCATTACATTGTGTAGGCCCTCAAAAGTATAATCGTACAACTCACCTAAAAGGTTACTTGAGAGATTGAGAACTTTTAGATTTTCCAAGCCAAAAAATGCTTGCTTTTGGATTTGATTTACCTTGTTTTTGAAAAGGTTCAGAAATTCCAGATTACCAAGGCCTTTAAAGATTAAAGAATTGAGAGAGAAAATGTAACCTCTGGAAATATCAAGCAACTGAAGACCACTTCTTGCTAGTCCTGTAAATGTATCCTGATCTGGATTTTTTAAGTTATTAAAGCCAAATCCTGAGCCCATTGTATGAGAGCGAAATGTTAAATAATTGATTTGAGTACCCTTAATGGCTGTACAGAAATACTGGACTGTCTCCGTGTTCCAGCCATTCTCGCTAACGTCCAGTGAATTAAAGGTAATATTTCTGAAAGGATTTGGGCATTTGGCCCAGACCACTTTATCTGTGTTATACAAAGTGTTAGAACTGAGGTTAAAAAATGAAAAGTGTTTTCCTTGGAAGCTGGTAAGATTGCTTTCACACAGGTTGGATATCTTGTTGAATTTCAGGTCCACAGCTTTCAAGATGGTTAGATTATAAAATAAGGGGTGTGGATGAAGTTTTGTGATTTGGTTTCCTGAAAGATTCAATTCTTCTAATGAGCTCAAATCTTGAAAGTAACGCTCCTCCAGGATGGAATCCCCAAGGTTGTTACGAAACAGCTGGAGGATGGTCAAACGTTGCAAACCCACAAAAGAATCGAGATCCAGCAGAAGAATGTTATTGAATCCCAGATCCAAGACACGAAGGTTTGGCAGGTTCCTGAAAGCTTCTTTTCCTATATAAAGAGGAAAGACATGTTGTGTTCCAATTTCCAACAAGAACAAATCCTCCAGCAGTGGAAATGAAGTTGCAGTCACTTGTCTGATATAGTTGTAAGTTAGAAAAAGCTTTGCAGTGTCCTTTGGCACAAGTGGAACACCTGTGAGGTTGCAGGAACTATACATGGAGACTTGGGCTTCTGAATAACAGCTTCTAGATGCACGTATATCTCCAGCTAGCGATATTCCAAAGACAATTATTAGCTGTTGATGTAACATCATGAATCTGCATGAAAGAAATTAAAATATTAAGCATTAATTCTGCTATTGACTGTCTGTGCAATAAGTTGTATAGCAGCTTTTAACAGTTGTAGAATAAAAGACTAATGTCATGCTAAAAATGACATTAGGATAAATCCCAAATCACTTTCTCTGAAGTCTACGAGGTATCATCTGATTGTCTGATTGCCCCAGATATGGATCCCAAAGAGAAATGAGTTCCCAAGACATGAAAAGTAACCCTAATTCTATATGTCTTAAGATCAGCCCCAAAACTCTACTTGCTAAGTGTGAAAATCTTGGACTAGCTATTTAATCTGCATCATGGAAGTGACGACTGTGGTATATTAGCTTAATTCCTTAACTGGTTATCCAAACAAGTTTAAGCAGTAAGGACTACCAAAGCATAAGTGCAGTCACCCAGTCATCACAACAGGGCAGGCCAGTGCTGCTCTCTTCCTCAGCTCTCTCCTTGTGCGGGTAATTATGCTACTTGGAATTTAGGTTGCTGCAGCTCAGTAGTGCCTAACAGCCATGAATTTTTAAAAGGGAGACTTGACTGCAACTCTGAGATTAGCCCTGCAATGTGAAATTGTTCTTGAAAGAGTAGTGAAACCGTTTTAGTATAGGCAGAAGCAATGCTAACAGTGAAGGAAAAGAGAAACGTGGTAGCCTGAAACAGTGCTGCAAGATGTAAAAAACTACATTTGCTGAACTGTAAATTGCTAAGCTATACAAAAAGGTACATAACATAATTTATGCATCTCACTGATGAATCCATTTATTAATTTATTCCCACTCTGGATTTTCCATGCATTATGCCATCTGTCTGCCTGTCTCTCTCTCAGAGAAAAACCTCTCCACAACAAGAAAAGTCTTTTTTACTGAGGATGATGTAGAGTAGAGCAAATTATTAGCACCAAAGTAGTTGTTTCTGTACTGTAGGTAGAAAAAACACCACCACCAGAGTTAATTAAGATTGCAACCATCTGTCTCTCCTTTTTAAACAACATTCATTGAAATGATTTACTGACTGACAACTCAGTGTAAGGTTTTTGGTGGCCTCCAGCACAGTCTGCTTAAAAATTGGTAAGTGTAAGTGGTGGTGGAACCAAACCTTCTGACGGCCACCAAACAGCTACAAGGTATGTCTGTTTCAGAGAGGGAGAAGAGTTGGGCTTTAAGCTGGTAATTAAACAGAGCTAAAGCCCATTAATTATTATGATTTAGGCACATTGCTCCTTTAAAGCACAAGAACAGAATTCTATGCAGAATTTAGGACTTGAACTAAAATCTTTTATGCTTGTTGCTATCTTATAAAGTGCACAAACTTTGGGGAAAAAAAGTATGTCAGTAGAAAACAGTCTGATATTCACATTTCAAATTCCAAAAGAAAGACCAAGCCATTTTTTATGGACTGCCAAATAGGAATTACTAAATAGATTATAATAGTACAATCACGTCTCATTAACTTTGACACAGTCTCACAGAACCTAACATTCTTGTCCAAGTTCTCAAAGTCATTACACCAAACTCCTAGCTTGCAAGCAACTAGCCATTGTGATTACTAAGATGAGTCTGCAGATTTCCACCCTAAGGGATCAAAGATCAAACGAGAAAAAAACACATTTTTTAACCCTCTCATTTTTAATCTTGTTTTTAATCTTGTCATTTTTAAGACAGTTTCTTTGTTCGGTAGAAGACCTGTGAATGTCAAAGAGGTTACGACTACAGGATGGAGTGCTAATACCAAAGTGCTGGCACTCAAATTTTATTGACATTTTGTCTCAGCAAGGAATTTAGGATTTGCTCCAAAGAAAAGCAAATTGCACGCAGTGAGTATCAAAATTCTGTTAAGAGATTTTAACTGCATCTATGAGGAATTATCGCTAGTACTAGAAAAAAATTGTATTTTCTACTCCCTCTCCCCCCCCTTTTTTTTTTACTTGGCATGCACTGTTGAAAGGCTGCATTCTAAGTAGCAAACTATATAATATTTTAAGTCTTCTTCATTACTACAAAATGTTGTATGTTGTTAAAAAAAAAAAAAAAGGACACAACTAGACATATTTCAGATGTTTAAATTTCCATTCCAGGTATTTGCTCAAATGCTACTGCTGGTTTTCAGAAACTGGAGATCCAGAGCTCTGCATGTCGGGTTTTGTTTCTTTCTACCGCACTGATGTCAGAAGGAATAAGAGGTAAAGGGAATGGGAGAAGTAGTAAATAGTGGGAAAAACACTGCAAATGCTTTTGGGGTCCTAAGCAGGGTTTACTTCTTAGCAATAGAAATGACTTTTATAATGCAAGGTAGATATTCAACCTAGGTCTAAAAGCAGCAAGCAAATGTATACAGAGTGCAAGTATTTTAGCTTTGGTCTCAAGCACCCCAGTAAGTACACATGTGGATCTCTGGAAGAAGGTGCAGCTGTTTTGAGTAGTCTGGAACTGACCTCTGTGATTGTACTGTTTTTTTTTTTAAACTCATTTTTGTTAACTTGGTTTTAAATCACCTAGAAACCTTTACTGGTGCCAAAAAAGGAGAAGGGAACTGACAGTGCCTGAGACTGGATGTTGCAGTGGTGTCTGTCCATCTCAGCTCAGCTCTGTACACCTTAGGACATCCACGTATGCTGTCAGAGAGCAGGGCCTGAAGTACAGCTGAACAGGGGGACTGAGACTGTCACCTTTTTATGTATATGAGCCAGGAAAGAAGTTAGGATAACAGCTGTCCCACGGACTGTCACAAAGAAATTGTCATTTCCCTTTCCATGCCCCCAACAAAAATGCACTGGAGTTCACAAAAGTAAATAACAGGTTATGTACCCCATTCTTCTCCTTGCTGATGGCCAAGAACGTTCACTTACTTGCTTTTAAAAAGAATGATACAAAAGGGAAATTTCAGTTTCAGAAGTGGTTTTGAGTCGCAGTCATTAGCATGCTTACTCTCCTCAGCAGCCTCCTCTGCTCCCTCCCCATAACCCTAGGTCAGATATAAACCAGGACATGACAGTTCACCTGAGGGTACTTAGGAGAACGATCAGCTGACGTAAATGGTTTGGAATTGTCAGCCAGAGATTTTGGGGAACGAAGCACTAGAGGTGCTGCCTATCTGGGCAAGCTCTAAAGACCACTCTGATAAAATTATCAACAAGATTCAGGTAGTTAAAGATTTTTATCAGTAACTTATTGCAGTGACCATGATATCCTCCTGCAGACAATCTTCCTAGATGATGACTCATGCTAACTTTCACCAAAACATCCAGGCCATTTCCTGTAGGTCAGTGAACCACAGATGAGTGGTGTGCAACGGTACCAACATCCTTTGGTAAGTGCCTGAGAGTCTCACCTATAATTGCTGCAAGTCTGCAAGGGGAATAAACCTGAATCCTACTGCCAGCTTGGAAGGCATTTTTTTCCTTTAGCTTCATATCTAAAGGTCTTGCAGTCTGGAAGGCAGGATGTAAGATCTCACTTGCTGTTATCCTGATGTCTTTCTATGAAATACCTTTAGCTGTCACAGGCACCACAAAAGCTCCCAAGGGAAAGAGAAGAAATATATAGGTTCAAACAATGTCAGTGTGTACTTCTTGCCTGTAAAATCAATGCATAGAGGCTAGTCCTCTTCTTTCCCTTCCATTCCAGAAGAGACAAAAACCATTTAATTGTTGCTTTTGATTTTTCATCCATAATGAGATGGGTTTGTATTAAAAAAATTATGCTGATTTAACATAAAATTAATCTGTACACTGATTTCACCATCACTGTACAGTTTTGCCTACGAATGTCTACAAAATACATTAATCCAAGTTCTATATGTACATATCCAGAGCCAGGCTGACTGAACAGAGATGGTTTTGTACTCATTTAGCCACAACTGCAGAGTTTGCAACAGATTCTATGAATAAGTTTCTAGACAGACTGGAGCCATACCTCTGCTTTCTGGCAAATTCTAAGATTTGATTTAATTCTCTGGTTTCAAATCTAATCATCAAGAGATGTTTCTGTGTAGATAATCACATCATTTCAAATGTTACATTTCTGGTTTTTAGATACAATGCATTCTTTCTAACTTCTGTCCCTCTTCTCCATTCACCAGAGTTGTGATACAATGAACGGGGGGTCATGCCCAGATAGAGCTTCTGAATTCCACTTGAATTATTTATAGTCTTAGTAGGAATTTTGTCTGACACACAGTGCTTTGCTCTTTGTGGCATCCAGCATTACTGACAAAGGTTGCAGGACATCAGCCTCCAAACTTTGGAAAACGGCACATCTAAGTAGAAGGAGACACTGAAAGAGCCGGGAAAGAGTTGACTACAGCTTTCCAATTTTGCAGAACAAAGGAAATACTGATCGGATGCAACATTATGCCAAAGAAACATGTACGGACAAAATGAAGAAGACAGTAACATCAGGTGCTAATTCTGTACTCACTACTCAGCTCTGAAGATGAAGCTAAACTAGCTTTTTGAATTCAAGAAACCAAAATTAAGCAATCATTACTGTATTCCCAGACAATTCCAGGAGTTTATCATCTTCCAGAAAAGCCCTCAAAGTTCTTGCATTGTTGTTTGCACAGTAGCCACAGTAGTTGCACAATAGTTTTCAGCAGGAGAGATACAACATACTGTTACCTGACATACATACATGCTTCCAGCCTTGTGGTTAAAGCATTTTCTTTAGTAGATACAGCCTGAAGCTTCTGAGACTGAGGAAGGCTAAGAACCCAGTTCCTCCGCTTCCTTAGTGGTCTAACTGGGTTATGACATCAGAAGTCTCTCCTTTCCATGATCAATTTGAAATAAAATGTCCATGAATAGTGTGCTCTGCTCTTGATTCAGAGCTGCAGCTTGATTCAGAGCTGCAGATGAATTTGAATTTGAGAAATGTTCCATGCAGATTCCCCACAGGATGCCTGCAGCCCTGAGTAAAGCATGGCCACCAGAAGGTCTGCGATTGCTGTGCAGGGCTTTTCACCCTGGGCTGTTCTTGTGCAATGGCTTGCACATACTGGGAGCAGCAGAAGAGCATAGTGGGGCTGTGTAGGTTGATGGCTGAAGGAAGGGCATATGGATCAGATTTTGAGGACTTGGCTGTCTAAATTTTATAGAAATTCACCTGAATAGACTAATGTGTTTTTCTAAGTCTCGTTCATCAATTCTTGGGTCCCTTACTGCCACAGAAATGAAGGAGCCTCCCTTTTCTGTTATCCCTGTATATCCACAGCCACATCATGATTCTGTAGAGAATAGCGGGTCATTTTTACTTCTCGGAGAAAGTGCAGATCAAGGAAAGTACCCTTATCTAAAATGTTACATGTCTTTCTTCACTCATGGTATCACTTATGGACATCTTTCTAAGGGACTGGTTATGCACACTGACGGAAGGACTACCTGTATTTGATATATGGTAAAATTTCTTAGGAAAAAAACCAAAGACCTTCAAAAAACACCTTTTTTCTTTTAATCTAACAGTAAGCCAGCTGACAAGGAGTTTGTTTATAACATTCATCTTAAAAGATACATCACAAACAGTAAGCCTTTGTTCTCAGACTGGCCAGATAAAGGGCAGTGAGAATATGCTGTTGTGAGAATATGTATCACTGCTGTTATCCTATTAGATCAAATCTACTTACTGAAACAAAAATAAGCCTCCACACTTTTTCCCTGGCTCTATGCCATCATAATATATGCATTTGGGCTTGTAAAAAGCTGTGCAATGTAAACAAACTGTTCATGTGGGGCCCCTCTAGCCAATTACAACCTAAATTAAAAAAAGAAAAAAATCAGATGATTAATGAATGTGCCCTTCCAACCTCTTCAGCCTCTCCCTTAAGCTGCTAGGATGCTTAATCCAAATTCAGCATTTTCCAACTTAAAGTCAGAAAGCGTGCTATAAGGCAAGCGAGTACTGAGGCAGTTCCTTTCATGGATGGGGGACCTAAGGCAGTAAGGCATTACGTGACCTGAAGAGCACAAGTGCCAATAAAAACAGCCACAGGTTTGGGTAATGAGAAGCTACATATTGGATGTAATTATCTAGTTCCTGTTCATCACTTAGATTCATTTTTATATGCCCTCAGATCATATGATGAGATGCAGACATGCACTCATCAAAGACCATGATTCCTCTATTCTTCTGTTATTACAGCTCTTGTAAAACAATGTGGTCTCCAGAAGGACAGGGAAACAAATCTGAATGTATAGATGAAAAGCAGGCTGGCGCTGCTCAGGAGGGAGACACTCAAAGCACGGCTGGGCACAGAGAAAGTGCTGTAGCCCCAGACTCCAGCCCCTGACACTGCTTTGAGTGTCTCCCTCCTGAGCAGCACCGGCCTGCTTCTCTGTGCTGGGCTGGGGACACCGCTTGGTCCATCTGCCAGCCCCAGGCAGCCCTGGCTGCTCTCTCTCTGATAGGGGATGATGAAGGCTGAGAGAGACTCAACTAGGCTTGAGAAGGGAATCAACAAGGTTTCCAATGCTCTTCCAGGCCATAAGGAAAGGAACTTCTCAAGGCTTCCTTGAGGACAGTGACAGTTTTTTCCAACTCACTGCTACGGTTGTTTCTCAGTGGGGACACCTACTCAAAGCTGCATAAACCATCTGCAGTCAGGTGTTCTTGCCTCACACCCTGAATCCATGTTGGCTTCTTTCTCTTTGAAAATTAATATGTGATACCTACCTGGTCTAGACTAGAAGACGCTCTAGGGAAGACAAGTAGCTATTGTTTTGGACTATGTTTTTCACAAAGTGAATTTAGCCCAGGGACAAAAGGGCCTTTTTTGTGCTTTCATGGTAATTAGAAGCAGCCAGGTTTAAAACTCTCACCTGAGAAAGATCAAAGAGATCATAGGAAGTAACTATCAAGAATGACAGCTAAGTTGGAGGTTGCATTTTTTAACTTAGGAGAGGCCAGCTCTCAGAGATGTGACAGAAAATCCTGAGGAAGGAGTGGAGAAAGGCATTCAGAGTGTAACTCCTAGGGCCACAGGCAGAATTTGGTACAGCCTTACCTACAAAGCTGACCTTTTAATAAAGCTAAACAGCGCTGTCATGCCAGTGAACTGGTGGTCAGGCATAAAGCAGCAGTAAGGGTTGGTAGCTAAAGTCAGCAAACATTACTCAATGGCTGGCTGGAGTAGAAGTGGCACGATGGTCACTCCAGCACTCCTGTGGACCCAGTCTGAGCAGAGTACTTATTAAGGAATTATTAAAAGAGCATGGGGACAGATAACAAAGAAATATTTACTTTTGCAAGTAGGTTTTTGTCATGGTTTTATGATTTTCGGTTATTGGTACTCCACATCATAACATCATGTAGTGAATGTACCTGGTTCTCAGAAGAGAAGGACTACTACATTCCCCACGGTACTTTGCTCCTCTGTTACCATTTTCCAGCCGGAGGGAAAAGATAAAAGCTCGCAGTATAAAAACTTGCAGATCACGAGACCTCATCCCTTTTTCCGCCGTCTCTCGTCTTGGCAGCACCTCGTTCTCCAGCCGTCTTATCGTCGGTAGTAGAGTAAGGCCTACCTTGATTCTGGGACATTCTCTCTCTCTGCATTGGATTAATCAGCTTAAATTGTAATTATATTGTATTATAGTGTGTTGTTTTGCATTCCGATATCTTATTTAGTAAATTAGTTTGTTTCTCCTCAGATTGTTGCCGCTGTTCTTTGCTCTCAGGGCCATCTCCCTACCCTTTTTCCCTTTTCCCTTTTCCCAGGGCGTGGACCCGTGGATCCCCCGTCCCCTTCGTCACGGAACCGGGCTGAACGCCCATAAACCGTTGACAGTTTTCTGCACATATGTTTTTTAAAAATCAAAAGATAATAAGCTGCAAATACAGTAGAGAGACAGACAACTTAAGTGTACTTAGAAACCTGCTCCACTCTTTCCTTCAGACATTGAAATGGTACGTTTTGAATTTCTTTGCAATAGGATTAGAATAAATTTAAGTTAGCTCTAACTTGCCATTGGAGATGCAAAAATGTGAGAACTGAATTTGTAAGTATAGGTGAAAGAAGCCTGTACTGTAGAAGCCATTGTGCACAGGAGATGTAACAAGTGAAGACAGAAAAGCAGCTGGCCTGCCTGAAACAGTCACTGCATGAGACGGCTGGTGAACCTCCTGTACAATGCAGTACCAAACCCTCCTTCCTGTGTCAACAAATCCCCAGTAACTGCTGAAGCACTGGTTACTTTGGACTCATTGAACTTCTAGAAGTTCTTGCACAATAACAACGCTTCAGAAAGAAGCAGAAGAGTGGCAAAAATCTTGTCACCAATTAGGAGGAAGACAGTGTCTCATCTGTCCTCAGGCAGACAGCCAAGTTGGATGAACTCTCCCATGACCTGGGTGGATGCTCCTTGCAGTAAGTTAAAGGTGTACTTAACAACAGATCACTGCACTTCAAAACAAAGCAGCAGCCACTGCTGCATTTGGACATAGTCTAAGCAAGAAGTATGCTTATATCAAAACAGTCATGTGACATAGCCAAATTTAGATGTGGACTGGCCATAGCAGACCCAAGGCATTGCTGGGCATACGCAAAACAAAATGTTGCATGCTCAGATAGTTGAGTGTGACAAAAAAGGTGCAGAGAACTCCTCTCATATCCAGCAGGTGAGGCAGGGCCTCATCAAGGCCTGCCTTGGATGCCTATGTACCTCTTAGGAATTTTACACCTTGAGTATCTCATCTTTCCCCCCTAAAAATGAGTGCAACGATTATAGAATCATTAATGTTGGAAAAGACCACTAAGACCATCACGTACAACTGTCAGTCCATCTCCACCATGCCCACGTCCCTCAGTGCCACATCCACACGGCTCTTGAACCCCTCCAGGGACGGTGACTCCACCACCTCCCTGGGCAGCCTGTGCCTCACCGCTCCTTCTGGGAAGAAATGTTTCCTACTATCCAACCTGAAGCTCCTCTGATAGCTTTGTCAGCCTTGGGGGGGAAAGTGCTGGATAACATACTGCTTTAAGAACAGGTGAAGTACAACCCAGGTGACTAAATCTCCCTCAGGGTGGATACCAACTTACAGCTCAGAGTGGGAAGGAGCAGCTCGGCACCTGGACAACCACAGGCTGCAAAGGACCTCCAGAAGGCCATCTCCTGGGCAGTGGGTCAGGTGCGTGGCATCTCCACATCTGGTCCGACCTGCCCAGCTGCCGGGGAAGCAGAAGGTGAAGGACCACAGGTGCATCCAGCACCGGCCCTCCTCCCCGCATCGCTGCGGAACGAAGCCCACCATCGCGCCCGGAGAAGCGGAGCGTAGGGGTAAGCACTCAGCTCACTGCACGCAGCACGGAAGACACAGGTGAGTCTTTGGTGCGCGGCCACGGGACGCTCAGCCCTCGCTTTGCGCCGTCCCTCGCGCTGCTCGGCCAGCCCCGCAGCCCCGGTTCTCACGCCTCCAGCACTCACCTCCCCCGGCCCGAGAGCCCCCTGCAGAAACGGAGGGCCGGGCCGCGCCTCCCGGGAAAGCCCGTCACCGGCCCCGGCTGACCTCCCCCCCACACCGCGGGGGGCCGTGCGGGGTTACGCTGGCTGTGACTGGAAGGCGTTCTCGGGGAGATCAGCCTGCGCGGAGCACGACGGGCCGCTGCGGGCGCCCGGCACCAGTTAGGAAATGCCTCCAGGGGGCGGCCTCCCCGCTGCGGAGTGCGCCCGGCGGAGGGCTGGGCTGGGCTAGGCTGGGGTGCGGTGGAACACCTGAGGGAAGCAGGCACGGCGGCAGCTAAACTGTGCTTCAGCCCCGGCGGATAAGCGAGCTCCAAGGGTGGAAATGCCGTCTGACTTGCTGCCATCAGCCGCTAGGTGCCCAGAGGGTCATCCGGCCTCTTCACAACGAGCAATGTCATCTGTATAAGGTGATCCCACCAACTCACCTCGGTCTAAACAATGTAGGAATGGTGTTTGCTGCTTGGTGCTTGAGTTTTCATACTTACAGGCACATCCCTGGAGAAGGCTCTGGGGGACCTGATAGTGGCCTTCCAGTACTTAAAGGGGCCTACAGGAAAGCTGGGGAGGGACTTCTTATAAGGGCATGCAGCAAGAGGATGAGGGGAAGTGGCTTTAAACTGGGAGAGGGTAGATTTAGACTAGATATCAAGAAGAAATTCTTTACTGTGAGGGTGGTGAGGCACTGGATCGGGTTGCCCAGAGAGGCCGTGGTTCCCCCCTCCCTGGAGGCGTTCAAGGCCAGGCTGGATGGGGCTGTGAGCAGCCTGGTCTGGTGGTGGGTGTCCCTGCCTGTAGCAGGGGATTGGAACGAGATGATCTTAAAGGTCTCTTCCAACACAAACCATTCTGTGATTTCTGTCCCTTCTCACCCTGGCCAGGGCCACACTGCCCTCTCAGTAAAGAATTTCTTCCTCACATCTAATCTAATTCTCCCCTCTATTACTTTAAAGCCATTCCCTCTTGTCCTATCACTATCAGACCATGTAAAAAGTTGATTCCTCTCCTGCTTGTAAGCTCCCTTTAAGGCCGCAATGAGGTCTCCACGGACCCCTGTCTTCTCTGGTCTGAACAAGACTCACCCCTTCAGCCTGTCTTCATAGGAGAGGTGCTTCAGCCCTCTGAGCATCTTTGTAGCCTTCTCTGGACCCATTCCAAAAGCTCTACATCTTTCTTGAGCTGGGGGCCCAATAAATTAAGGTTGAATGATAGTTCTGTAGTTAGACTGATTTTATTTACCTGGTGCAGTGATTCTTGAAGAAGAATACAGTATCCAGGAATGAAAAGGGATTTAAAAAATGAGGACAAGCTAATTTTTATTTAAAAATTTTAACTAATTTATTGTTTTCTTTTGTACTTAAAGACATCTTCTGTAAATAGACGCTGTTTGTAAGAGAGCTTTTGCATTGGCCAGATAACTTTTTAACACTCTGTTGCTTGGCCATATCCACAGCTGTGAGTTGGGGATTCAGTTACATTACATAGGAGAGTTTCCTAAAATGTTAGGTCTACAAAGTATGCCGTGTTAACCAAAGCATCACTAATCTGGACAGCTGGAGATGCAGAGCTGAGCGAGGGTCATGTCCTGAGAGTCACCCATTAAATGAGTCTCAACTCTGTTGCAGCTGCACAGCTCTAAACCTCTTTTGGAACCAACTGCCTAAGGCAGCCCTTAATCCTAACTCCCAGCAGTTGTAGCACTCCTCTCCTACTTCTCCAGATCACTCCTTCCAGAGCCTCTTTTCTCGTATTGAGATCTGACCTCTGCTTCTGTCCCTGATGTCCCACCAAATCTTGAGGAGATCTCAATGGGAAGTTCTCTCTTTCCAGCTGAAGCTCTTCTGCTTTATGTGGAATTGATTGGGCCAGAGATGGCACCAAGGTGCATGTCTTCATGCTAATCTGGCTTTTGTACTGTGAATTACTGATATTTTTGTCACTTCTAACTTAGGTACTTACAAGTAACAGTACATACATGTATTTTAATGGTATCTATACAACTCTTTGGTTGCCTGTGATCCACTTGTGTTAAATCAGGAGAGAGACTGCAAGACATGCAGGCACTGAAGGAATAGTTCCAGGGCCACAGAAAACAGGACTTGTGTAGCTAGAGATTAACTGTGCTAAATTTGGAATAGTGCATTTAAATGGAACACAGGAAATCAGATGAAGCAAAAAAAAAAAAACAGCTATGGAAAAGTCCTACAAAATTCTGTCAGATCACTTGGGTTATTAAAAAGCGTCTGTTCCATGCAAACTTGCAGCTTGAGGAAATGGTTGTGATATTTAACCCCAAATATATAATACTACTTTTCCATCTGGTTCTGCTTTTCTCTCTTGTAATAGAACAGATGGAACTGGATATCTGAAGTACTGAATATAGCCAGTATTGATCTCAGCTGTAATAAATGGGAAAAGACAGTAAGAATGTAGCAAGACTCATGTCTCTCCAGCATCTCTTTGCAGGTGGTGACAGTAACACTCAGCAACAGAATTCAGACATGTTTGACCCCAGTTTACACATCTCACCCTGTGGAAGTATCCTGTGTGGATACTTCACTTTCCATTCCTTTGTTGTAGCTAGCTGATGCAAGTGGGAAACATGTAGGTGTTGTGGGTTGTGTTTTTTTTCTTTGTGTGTTTTTATGCATCCTGTTAACATAGGCCTCTGGCTGTTCATCCACGTACATAAAAGGCTGAGATATTTTATTTTAAAGTCACTGAAGCAAGCCTAGAACCCAGAGAAAGCTTAGGTAACAGCTGGTTTCAGATTGTGAATTAAAACTTCTTAGGTGTCTAAAGTAGCGCGGAAGCAGGAATCCTTTCATATCTTTTGTTTTTGAGCATCTTTTATTTAAAATATTTTGTACGTTTCAGCACAGAAGCTCATCTCAGGGTAATGCAGCATTCACTGCTGCTTGTTAACCACACCATTACAGGAATGGCTTTTGTGAAAGTTCTAGACAAGTTCTGGTTGGAAGTCCAACCTAGAACTTTTTTTAGTTTGGTGCATTGAGTTTGATTTCTCTAAACTATGCTCACATGTTATTATTACAAGTGAAATCTTGGTTCTGGATTAAATCCTTTCCATTCAATTATTAAAAACCTCTGAGTTTAAAATGTGTAAATCACAGAGCTCTACCAAAGATGCCGATATACTCGGCTCCTGTGCTCATGTAATGGAAAGAAACAGCTCCGTGGTCAGATAAGCAGCCTGTTTCTTCCTCATAATCCCACTGACATACACATCGTATTTTTCACAAAACTGTGCTGACATCTTTAAATGCCTTCTTGCACAGAGGAAGTAGTGTAATTCCAAATGATGCAGAGCATGTTGTGTTTTGATTACAAAAAGAACACCTACACAACCATCTCGTGCTGTTCTGTCATTTGCAAGAAATGATGGAAACTAAAACAAAAGTTGTCTTCCTGCCACTGTGTCTGTGCAAAGAAGAGACATGCTTCCAGCTCCCCTTTGCCTTACGCAAGTCACATACATGTGGTGAGCACGATACCCAGCAAGCAGGCTCACCTGCAGGTGCCACTGCCCGCAGTTCTACTGAGCTTGAGATAGACGCTGCTAAACTCTGACTGAGAGCCCAGTCACTGTATAGGGTTAGGAAAAAAGGAGGAGAAAAGATATTCTCTCTACTATGCACATCAAAGCACCAAAAATTACAGGTAATTACTCACAGAATTTTACCACGTCCTCAATTTTTCCAGCCTCTTGAACTTAAACACTGATACACTTAATTTTAAGGATATTAGTAATTTCAAGAACACATCTTATATGAAAGTTCAGTTCTAAAAGGCCAACATAAGAGTTAGCAGTTTTTGTAACAAACAGTCATTTGTTTCATATTTTGCTAAGGACTTCAGCAGGTTAATAGGGTGTTTACTGCCACAGTTTATTACCAGCTATGATGTCTTCTATAGTTGTGCTTGTAACATTTCCAGTGTGTACCACTCCATTTTCAGTCTGCTCATAAAATATATTAATAATCTACAATCTTTATAAGCCACCTTAAAATGCAACCAGGATATAATCTTTACTGAAATAAGATCCAAATGCATGCTCTCCCTTGTATTTAATGGAGTGGATTTAATACTGAAAAAATGTGCTTCCAGCCAAAGAACAGGCCCTTGCGTGTGCTGCTTGTGCAAATGACATTTGCCAGCTGTAATGAACTCAAGCTATGAAATTCTAAGCCGCAGAAGGTTATCTATGGCAAATGACTAATGCTTTCTAAATTAAGGCCTATAACTGCACTCTAGTGATTAATGCATTAAATTACTGATTTCTTGTATGTAAGTCTCTTACCAAATGTATTTCTTATTGTGCCTCCAGGCTCTCCTATAATGTACAATAAGCAGGTGAAATACATGATCATTGCTCCCAGTTTTCCGCTAAAGCAGGCTTATACCCACAAAAGATCAACACTGTAATGAAGTCATTATTTCTGGAGACATGCGTTTACATGTCTTGCATAGCTAATGAGATTAGGTCTCTTCACCTTGAGTCTCAGTTAGAATTGTCATGCGAAATATCAAAAATTATTTGTCTTTTTTTTCCCCACCTGGATTTCACAACAAACAGACAAATCTGGGATCTTAATAAACATCCAGCTTTGAAAAAAAAAGTCAAGCTGTGGGCTGTTGAGTGGAGAATTACTTGTGTCTTAGAAAGGTTTTATCAAAGCAGTGAACTCAACAGTTTGTCCACAGAATGGATAGAATAAGACAAGATATGTTCCTACCTGTTGAAAGTTAATTATTCTCCCTTTGTGCATATAGAAGGATCTAAAATGAGGCTCTACAAGTGATATTTGTCTGCTGCAGGAGCATCAATTTTGAGCTAGATGTGTGTCAGTGAGCTCCATTCTTACTGAGCTTGAAGGCTTCAGAGAGGCAGTCTTTGCACTCATGCTTTTATAGCCTTGGCTACCACTGAGTTCAATTAGAAATAGGATTATGTTAATGTGAGCAAAGAAAGGAAAGATCAGCAAAGTTTGATCAATTTATGAAAGCGCTCTACCAGTCTTGATGTTAGAATAACTCAACATACTACACTTTAGCTTAAAAATTCCAATATCATCATTTTAACACTTGCTTTAAAATGGAAGACGATTATTAGACTGAAGTTCCATCTGTTGGAATTAGCGTGGTCAGATCTTGGTAAAACAGCTTAGTGCTATACTTACCTTGCTTTGAATTCTGAAAAATAAGGCAAAAATACACCAAAGGACAGTGTTTTAGGTACAATTCTGGTACAATTTAGGTACAAATGGTTGGTTGTAAGAGACAAATGTGCTCCCATGGTTAAAGCTGCAGGGTCTGGCCTGCAGACTGTGCAGCCCCAGACTCTTAATTCCACACCTGTACGGGGCACACCCCAGTTCTGGGCACTACTGCTGGGCCAGACAGACAGAGCTGCAACTTCCTTCCCCCCTGTGGCCATGCAGAGCAGACCTTCATTCACTCAACACCTGCCAGCCAGGCGTTATCTTGTTCCCCCTATTCTGCAAAACAAAAGCTGACCTGAGCTGAATGCTGGACTGCAGTAAACTGGTCTGCGCTGGCTTCTGTGTTGCTCAATTACCCAGCATTTGTATGTGAGTGTACACGTGCACATACCTGTACAAGCTCAGGTCCCTGCTCACAGAAATGCCCCAGGAATCACACAGTGGTATCAGGTAAGACAGCTGCTAAAGAGAGAGAGAGACCCAAGAAGTAATTCCTGCAGTGTTAACAAAAAGGAGACATGAAGGTAAAACAAAATCCACTGGTAACACCAAAAGAAATGTCCCGTGAAATTGAAAATTGAACATGCTGACAATATGCCAAGTTTCTGTGTGCAACTGGGATTCAAAAGTCAGCACCTCCAAGACAGCCTTGTGCCTCCTCTTGCATTCAAGACATCTGTCATTTAACAGCAGCATATTCAATGGGGATCCCTCGTTGCTTCGTTCTGACCACGTCTCCGAATGTGAAAATGACAGGTGAGCAAAAGAAAAAGCACAGCAAATCACTTTTTGCAGTTCCAGGAATGTTATTCTTTCCAGGATGTCCAAAGCGCTTTATTAGCAAAGTGCATCATATCCTAGAGAAAAGGTCCAAAACGTTTGTTTCACATGGAACGACGTCTGCAAGCATCAGAATAATTATCTGATGTCTTGATACTAGCTCACATTTCTACTAAGAACCAAGAGCAAGTGATCTACTCAGATTCAAGAAGAAGGATGGGCTCCTGTGTGTTCAGGAATAAAACCTGGCACACGTACATTTGCACATGACCTTCCAGCATGTTACTTCATCTGGCAAACATCGCGTGTGGCAAGGGAAACAATGCTTTTGCAACTGTTCCCTGGCTGGGTGACAGCCCCGGTGGACGTGCAGCTCGTAGAATCATAGAACAGAATTATAGAATCATTTAAGTTGGAAAAGACCAAGATCATCTAGTCCAACTGTCAGCCCACCCTCACCACGCCCACTAACCCATGTCCCTCAGTGCCACATCTCCACGGTTCTTGAACACCTCCCTGGGCAGCCTGTGCCAGTGCCTCACCACTCTTTCTGAGAAGAAATGTTTTCTAATGTCCAACCTGAAGCTCTGCTGGTGCAACTTTGGCCATTAAACCATCAGCCTCTTGTCCTATCGCTGTTACCTGGGGGAAAAGGCAACCATCACCTCACCACAACCTCCTTTCAGGCAGTTGTAGAGAGCAATAAGGTCTCCCCTGAGCCTCCTCTTCTCCAGACTGAACAATCCCAGTTCCTTCAGCCACTCCCCATAAAACTTGTGCTCCAGACCTCTCACTAGCTTCATTGCCCTTCTCTGGATACACTCCATGGCCTCCATGTCTTTCTTATACTGTGGGGCCCAAGACAACACAGCACTTGAAGTGAGGCTACACCAGTGCCAAGTACCAATGGCAGGACCTGCCACGGTGGCACCACAGCCCTCCCTGCAGATTGACCAGCCACCACTCAGCCTGCTGTCCCGCAGCAGGTGACGTCCTTTTCTGGGGTCCCTGTTGTAGACCTGCTTCCCCTCATTCCTTCACACACAGGGCCCATCCTAAGCAAGCTGCTTTCATGCTGACAACAGGTTGTTTTCCAGGAGTATATGGAGAAAGAGCTTAGAGTGGGAGGTAGCTCAGTAGATGTGCCATCACTTCTGACTTCATCCACACCTGAGAGTCCAGTCTGTCTGAGAGGAAGTGTTTTTCACATTTGTATGACCTCTTCTTGGATTTTTCCTATCATCTGCTTTGATGTGACAGCAGTTTCTGCTTATTTTGTGCTATCGGCCAAAGCCCCAAAATACTGCTCTTATCTACACCTGTTCCTGCCGTGGAAAGTGCTGCCTAGGGAAATGAGAGAGGCTGAGGAGGCTATGACTCACTGCTTGTAAAGCAACCATCACCTCAGAAATCACAAAATGGCTTGCTGTTTTAAGTAACCACAAAGGTTGCTGTTTTTTTCCTTTCCTTTACTGTATATTTGAGACAATTTTGTGTTTCATGCTTGCGGTACTGTTGGATTTCCAGCTGGCTTGCCTGCAGTGCTGTCACGCCATGTGAGGCTGCTTCAAGGCCAGGCTGAGTGAGCAGAGGCAGCAGGTGGAAGGATGGAGAGAATGGGGAGCAGGAAGGGCCTGTTTGTCACCACACTGTCACTTCACACCTCACCCATTCCTTTTGAACCTGAAAAAGATGATCAAAACTTTCCTGGTTTGGGTTCTCTGCACTGATGGAGCTGCATGGGTCAAGGCCCAGTACGGATGTGCACAGAATTACAGCCCACAATTCTCCATGATCACACTGATGGAGAATTCTCAAGTAGAGTATTTCCCAGTTACCACAGATTTGTGCTTTTTCTTTCCAACTTTCTTCTTGGAATCACAGTTGTGTTTGGCATCTCTATCTACATCCACATTTGGAATTTAAAATCTGTCACTCTGCTTGGCAGCAGTTCCCCCATACATTTTCAGCATATACTCACTGTTCTCCACAGACTTGTTCTTCATTTCTTTCTCCAACTAAAGCCTTAGCTCATTCTCCTTTTAAAGTACAAACCACTCTCTTCACTCTGCAAAACAGAAAAATACCAGTCAAATACCAAAGGTCTTTTCAAACTTTGTTTTTCAGTTTGTGTTATTACACACAACTCTCTGAGCAGCGCCCTGGGGTGCATGCCTTTCTCATTCAGTAAACAATTCTTTTCTACTGTGTTTAAATATGTACTTACATGGCTGAGGCTGCTTCTTTCCAGCAAAGCACTTAAAAACACATCTCACATTGAGATTTCAACACAATCAGAGGCTGATACGTTGTGGGTTTCTGTGCTGATTTTTTCTCCCAGGTTCCTAACTTTGAACATGAAATTTGCCTGCCTTACTGTAGATTCACTAATTCTCAAGGGCACAGTTAATCGGAGTGGAAAAATGAACGTGCAGGGCCAACATGACAACATGGCTAATCCTAAACTTGACTTTTGAAATTATTTTTAAAATTTGTTTGATTCACTTAGTTTTCAGTGGCACTCCCTTTGGAACCAGTGTTGAAAATGCTCCTGCCTCATACAACCAAGGAATATGTGTATACAATGAGCTGATAGTACAATGCTGATTAAAAAATCTAACACAAGAAAACAAGGAAAAGAAATTATGAAGCAGTGATGCATGGGGAGGCCCATTCTGCCATAAACTGTGGCAGAAACATTTCATTTCTTGGGAAAGGATGGCCCTGACCTTTCCTGCCTAAGATATTTAAAATCTACATTTATATATATATATATATTTTTAAACTAGTTTTTAGTTTAAAATCATATTGCGAGAAGAAAAAGCAATTATACGATGAAACAGTGTCAGGTTGTTGTTCTTGCCAGAACTGCAAACTTTGGCAGTGCCCCTCCTGCTGGAAACCAAGACGAGACCTGCGAGTATGAAATCACATTTTAAAACCAGGTTTGGAAGGCAGAAAATCTTCTCAAGAAAATCTGTCCGTGTTAACGGATGGATGTCATTTCCTCCCTTGTTAGCTATTCTAGAGCAGGCAGATCTTTGATTTACATCTGCTATCTCCTAGTGACATAAAATATGGTTTGGTGACACAGTCTAAATGAAGAAACTGAAGGTCAGAGAACAATTAATCACTTTCTCACTCAAAACTTCATACAAAGATATACTTTGTATATCTTTATATTTAGGATACTTTGACATCTGAAGATGAAGACGACGCTTTGCTGAATTTAAAAGGTGCCTCAGAGGGTAGTGGCTTTGTTTTCATTGAAATCACTGAAGCCTCAGGGTCCTGCGTGGTGTAATGAAGCTGTCCTTTCCCAGTGAGCAGCTGTCAGCGCCTGGAGCTGCTGAAGACTATTGATGACCTGTTGCACAGCACCGCGATGTGAAGGCTTACATGAATACAGCATAGCCTCAGTTCAGCTAACTGGAGAGGCAGCATCAGAGAGGTGGCTTTAGGCAATTCTTTCCCCACATTTTCCATAAAACAGAGAGAACATTATCATAGAATCACAGAATGGCTCAGGTTGGAAGGGATCTTACATATCATCCAGCCTCAACCCCCACCAGTGGGCAGGGCTGCCCCCCACCAGACCAGGCTGCCCAGGGCCCCATCCAATCTGACCTGGGCACCTCCAGGGATGGGGCACCACAACTTTTCTGGGCAGCTGTGCCAGGGCCTCACCACCCTCCGAGTAAAGAATTTCTTCCTAACATCTAATCTAAACTTCCCCTCTATTAGTTTAAAGCCATTCCCCCTTGCCCTATCACTATCACACCACATAAAAAGTCAGTCACCCCTCCTGCTCATAAGCTCCCTTCAAGTACTGGAAGGCCGCAGTGAAGTCTCCAGAGCCTTCTCTTCTCCAGGCTGAACAAGCCAGCTCCTTCAGCCTTTATCACCTAAATCTTTTAGTAGCTATGTCTATCTCCAATAAGATGCATGTGTGACTGGTCAGTGCGGGACTATAAGCTCAATTAAAATGCTGGACTTTTTACAGCTGCCACAATGTCCTGTTAGTGCCTGGCTTCAGTGCTCCTGGAGCTGTACTGGAGCTACACATACTCTGCAATGTGAATGCATACATAAGCAAACCTGGTGCAGTGGTTGTACAAAACACACTGGGCATCTGACTGTGGCACTAGGCTAACCATCCTGTTTGCTGCAGCACTCCAGTGAAAGCCAATTATACCAATCTTCAGTAACATCTATATCAGAGACAGACTGCAGACATTTATAGTCTTCGTCAATGAACAGGCTCAGCTAAGCTAAATTGTTCTGCAAAGCTTTATAGTAAGTAATTAACCCTGAGTTATCAACAACAGACAGCTATGGTAATGGTTACAAAAGAAAGAACAACTGGTTGTGCAGTCATTAGCTCTAGAGCACCAAATGAGGCAGGCAAACAGCACGGGCTGTTGTGGAATTAATAGGAGGGACGGCAGCAGCAAGTGCCATCTCCCGCAGGGAGGGACAGTGGCGGGGGGCTGAGGTAGCTGCTGGAAGACACTTGCTTTGGCAACAGCAGCCTGTACACAGCAGTGGATAGATGGAAGTCAGATGCTGATGGTAATAAGGCGCATTAAAAATAAATCTAGCCTAATTAGGTATTTAAAAAAAAAAAAAGACATGAACCTGACAGCTTAGCAACTGGCAGCTGTTTAGTTCTAGCAATTATCCCAAGGATAACAAATCCATACTGGAGCACCGGAAAGCAGGCAGATGAAGTGCCTGGCTGTGCACTCTGTGCCCCCCAAACTGGGTTGACAGTGCCTGTTTTCTGAAGCTATGGGCTCACTAGTTTTGGAAAAGAGGGTACATTTAACATCTCTAACACTGAACCCCCTCCCTAAAATATTAGCTAATTCTTCAAAAGCCTTTGGCTGTATGCTTGTGGAGGAGCATTCACCTGCACCTGTGAATTCAGGGCCAGTGAAAGTGAGCTGACAATCTCGGGACCTCAGCAGACAGATCCATCACGCACACAGTGATGCGGGCTTCCCTCAGCATCCCACCCTAACGACTTCCACGCGCCATTTGTCAGCAGAGTGAGGAACGCTGTGTCCCTTCTTGTCCTCTCTGCTGAGAGTGTAAATGAGGAAGGCAAATATGAGCAACCTCTTCGGAGGGATCGGATGTTGCCTGCTGGGTACTGCGCTGCAATTAAGCAACTTGTTTCACATCCCAGCATGACCAAGACGGCAGGGTGAAACGGGAGCATGTCAGTTAGAAAAAAAGAGAAGGACAGTCAAAAGATGAGCAGAGAGGAAACAGTAAAATGGAAAATACGGCCCACAAAAAAAGAGCATGTCATGCCTGGGGAGCAGAGGAGCATTTTGCAAGCAGAAGCTTGCAAAAGAGGCTGCTGACCCCCCCCAGACAAGGAAGCATGTCTTTCCTCTCTGTTGCTTGACTCTATTTTGAACCATTTACATTAACCTAACAGCCCCCTCTGTTCTTCCCAGAGAACATTGGGAACTTGTTCACATAACACCCTGGACATTATTAAAATGTAAGCAGCCTTTCTTCCTCCTCCAAGTTTCTGGTTGGGATTTGTCTGGTTTTTTTTTTCTGTGTGGCTGCACGTCCTGACATGGGACAGTGACAGCAAAGCAGGGCCTCTCCCCGCCGTAGTGCAACCTCGTGGCAAATTGCACTGAAGGGAAGGGAAATGCTCTTGACAAGGGGACTTGATGCTGGGTTTGGGGCAGATGTTCACTTACTTTCTAGTTCTTCCTGCTCCCAAGGATCCCTGGGAGCCCAAGGACAGGAGCTGGAGACGTGCGTCTTTCATCTGTGCGGCTCCTCATCTGACAGCTGATACACTGCGTCAACAGCTGCAGCACTGCGCAGACAGGAACAAGCAGTTTTTGTGGCCTAGGAAGGAAGTTTTGCATAAACATGACAATGGTTTCTGCATTCCAGCACCTGAGCTGCTGTTTTCCCTTGAACTCAATAGGTGTCTTCAGATAATTGCCTAGAGAGGATTTACTTCGCCTAATGCACAGGGAGTATTAGAGGGGCTGCATTCATTTGGCTGCCTAAGATAGACCCAAAACCCAGAAAATCCCGTATTTGGATTTGTCACAGAACAAAGTTCTGAAATCAATGTCACTGTAATGCAACAGGGCTTACTTCACAGGATTTCACTGGAGTTCAGCACACGCTACATGAAAAGCTTATTTTGGTGGAATAGAGAATATTTCTGGCTTTAATAAATGCTGACCGGTTTGCCCAACACCATCAGTTTGGTATGCAGTCAGCCCCTGTTTATCTGAAATGTTCTAAAAAAATCCCTCACAACAGAGCTTTATGGCAGCTTCCTCAGACCATCTCCTCCTGCCTGTGACCATCCCTAAGGCAAGAAGGTTTATCCGAATATCTAACCCCAGTTTCTGCTGCAGCTAAGCCTATTATATTTGTCCTATTTATGTGGATGCTTCCCTTCTCAAAATATGCCTCTTACAGAAAACCAAAATTCTCTGTCCCCTCAGGTCATCTGTTGTTTACACTCAGCACTACATGATCTAAAATGTGACCTGTGAGCACAGGCTTTTCCAGTAGTTGTTGATTCTCTCTGCTTGGCTTCCCTCCAGCCACTTCACATTTTCCTAGAAGAGGGAAAAAAAAAAAAATTGCTCAACATTTGACACAGCACTCTCACTGAGGCCTGAGTAGGGCTGAGTGGAGCTGAAGGATCGCTTCATGCATTTTAGAAGTTACGGCTCTGTGTAAACATCCTCATATTGACATTTAACATTTTCACAACAGCCAGGTCCTGTTGACTCATGCTCAGGTTGTGATTCACTCCCTGCAGAGCTGCTGCTAGACCTCGGATCCCCACCCTTCCCCCAGTGCACTGCAGGTCAAGCCCTTGTTTGTAAGCTGCTGTTGAAGGCTGGCATGTTGCTCACTTTTTCCTCCTCCTCCTCTTTCATTTTTAGAAACAGCATGCCAAAGCCAGTTCTTGTTTTTCTTTCCTGGAGTTCTCAGTACGTACCCTCTCCTCCCTCTGCTGACAGCACATGGGTTGTCTGTCTTCACTAACGTGCTGCTTCTCCCCTCACCAACAAAGGTTTCCCCGGGTTTGTTTTTTATTCACATCCAGACAGCTCAAGTGAAAACAGCTCATGATCTGCATGAGATGCACTCCTCCCATCTGGCTTCATTTGCACAGGGAACATACTGTCACGATCTTTGCAGCTCTCCAGCCCCTAAGGGCCCCAAAAACATCCACCTTCCAGAAGCTCTGGCTCGGAGCTCGCGGTGACCCGAGCTCTCTGGCCAGGGCTGGGGGGCAACTGCTTCCCTCAGCCCAGGGAACCAGCTCACACGTTGGGGTGCGAGTGCAGATCCAGGGGCCAGCAGAGCTTTTCCTGACAATTTCAGCCCAATGCAAAAGAAAAGCAGAAACAGTCTTCTGTTCTTTCCTGAATATTCAAGCGTGAAAAACCTCTGAACTCAAATCACACGAGTATTCTCCCCATAATACTCTTTCAGGGAGACCTATAAGCAAAGAGTAAAAACCTCTTTTTCACCTTTGCAGATTATATTTAGTACATAGCTATCAGAGGATTGTCAAGCAATATCAGTACATCAGTGTTTTCTAGTGGAGGTGCAATTCTGCACTTTTTAAAATAACAATGGTCTAATAAGCCACAAACTTAAATTTATTGAGCTACTCTGTCTGACCTCCTTAGCAGAATGGCTGCAATACAATGCACACAGCAGCGTAAATCTGTACAGTTTCAGAAGCTTTCATAACAGAAATTAATGAGTAGAAGTCTAAAAATTTCATAAAGAATGAAATTTTGCAAACTGTTCAAAGACCAGCCAAGGCAGATTTCTTAATGTTTTGCAGAGCACCTATAGTAAGTTCAATACTTTTCAATGACATTATGAAAGAAAAATCACTCAACTGACCACAGGCTTGCAAGGTACTTCAAGGCTGGTGTTACAGCACCCTCAGCTTGTTTGCTGGTGTGACAATGAGGAACTTCAGCTGATTGTGGAAATACTTCTGGAAAGCATGGGACCTAAAAAGAAGGGAGGTGGCAAAGGAAGTACTAATACCTGACAGATATGGTGGCAACTGAGAAAATTTCACCTGAAAAAATTGCAGATCTTATGTAGCAAGAATAGAAGATAATGTGCAATATGTAGAATCACTGAATCATCTAGGTTAGAAAAGATCTTCAAGATCACCAAATCCAACCACCAAGCTGACCATGTCCTTAGGTGCTACAGCCACATGCCTCTTAAATCCCTCCAGTGATGGGGATTCCACCACTGCCTGGGGCAGCCCGATCCAGTGCTTGACCACCCTCTCTGTGAAGAAATCCTTCCCAGTATGCAATCTAAACTCTCCTGGTACAACTTGAGCCCATTTCCTCACATCCTATCACTTTTCACCAGAGAAAAAAGAATGACACCCACCTCACAGCAGTCTCCTTTCAGGCAGTTGTAGAGAGAGATGAGGTCTTCCCACAACCTCCTCTTCTCCGGACTAAACAATTCCAGTTCCCTCACTTGCTCCTCATGTGTTTTAATTTCTAGTCCCTTCACCAGCTTCATTGCTTTTCTCTGCACAAACTCGAGTAACTCAATACCCTTCTTGTAAGAGGGGGCCCAAAGCTGAACATAACATTCGAGATGTGGTCTCACTAGGACTGAGTACAGGGGGATGATCACCTCCCTGCTTCTGCTAGCCACACTATTTCTGCTACAAGCCACGATGCCATTGGCTTTCTTGGCCAGCTGGGCACACTGTTGGCTTATGTTGAGCCTGCTGTCAACCAGCACCCTCAGGTCCTTTTCTACTAGGCAACTTTCCCCAAGGCTGCCCCAGGTGCAGCACTCAGCACTTACCCTTGTTGAATGCCTTACAATTGTATGTGGTTCCTCTATCCAGCCTACCCAGATCCCTCTTGAAAACCTTCCTGCCCTCAAGCAGACAAACAATCCCACCTAACTTGGTATAATCTGTGAACTCGTTAGGGTGTGCACTCAATCCTCTCATCCAGTTCACTGATAAATATATTAAACCAGCCCCAGTACTGAGCCTTGAGGAATGCCCCTCCTGACTGTCTGACAGCTGGACTGATCTCCATTCACAGTGACCCTCTGAGCCCACCCATCCAGCCAGTTCTTTACCCAGTGATCTGTATACCTGTCCAAGCCACAAGCAGCCAGTTTCTCCAGGAGAATACTGTGGGAAATGGTATCAAATGCTTTACTGAAATGCAGGGAGACAACATCCACAGCCTTTCCCTCACCTACTAAATGGGCTACCTTGTCATAGAAGGAGATCAGGTTAGTCAGGCAGAACCTGCCATTCATAAACCCATACTGGCTGCTTCAGATCACTTGACTGTCCCTATTGTATGGTGTGATGACATTCAGGATGATCTGCTCCATGACATTCCCTACTACTGAGGTAACACTGTCCTGTAATACATGTTCACTAACCTCCAATCAACTGGGGCCTCCTCAGTTAGCCAGGTCTGCTGGTAAATGGCAGAAAGTGACTTGATGAGCGTTTTGCCAGCTCCTTCAGTACCACTAACAGAATCCCATCTGGCCCCACAGACTTATGAATGTTCAAATGATGTAGGAGGTCAGTTTCCTGCTGGACTCCAGGTGCTTCACCTAATACCCTTTCATCATCTTCCAATGCAGAAGGCTGGGCACCCTGAGAACAATTGGTCTTACTGCTAAAGACTGAGGCAAAAAAGGCATTAAGTACCTCAGCCTTATCCTTACCTTTCATCACTGCGTTTCCTCTCACACTCAATAAAGGATGGAGATTATCCTTAATACTCCTTTTGCTGTTGTTCTATTCAGAAAAGCATTTTTAAAATTGTCTTTTACTGCACTAGCCAAACTGAGCTCCAGTTGGGCTTTGGTCCTTCTATTTTTTTGCCTGCACAGCTTGACAACAGCTCTATAGCCCTCCTGAGTTGCCTACTCCTTTCTTCAGAGTTCATAAACTCTCTTTTTTCTTCCCAAGTTCCTGAAGAAGCTCTCTGTTCATCCAGGCTGGTCTTCTCCCCCACCAGCTTGGCTTTCGGTGCACTAGAATGGACTGCTCCTGTGCCTTCAAGATTTTTTTCTTGAAGAAGGTACGAGACATGAAAGTAATATAATTCAAAATGATCTCACCAACAATACTGTGGAATAATTGAGATTATACTAATAATTGCCTCTCTACTGCACACTGTTCTGTTTTTTTTTTTTTTTTTTTGTCTCCATTAGCTTCTTACTGCCATATAGCATTGCTGACAGGGTGCTCATAAACACTTTCTTGAATGTTAGCTGCAAATCTATCGTACCACTGCCCTGACTCATCAGTGGGGTCAGTAAATGCTACCACAATGTAAATAAATAACTAAACAATCATAAAAAAAAATAGAGCAACTTGTAGCGATCCTCTACTTAAAGCAATAGAGATATCAGAGGCTTACTTTGAATATAAAAATCAGAACTTGGTCTCATTTTTTCCTTTGCTTTGGATAAGCCCACAATGGCAACCTCCACCATTAACATATGGTGAGTTCTTCCTTAAAACACTGCCAGTTTAACATATGTTTCATTTGCGCAATATCATAAATAAGGTGGGAAATTCGCTCAGCTTTCAAGAAGCACATGAAGCAGCCAGGAATTTTCCTGACAAATAACGAATAGCCTGTGATACCACAAGGGTGAACTATTCCTACAGTCTTTAGCACAATCCTCTGGCATTGCATGCAGAAGAGAGGAAAGCCAACAATAACATCTACATAAGCTGTGCCATTGCTGCACCCATTTAATGTGCTCTGCGTAAATAAAACCATTCTGTCCAATTGGAACTAGATAATGGATATAGAATGCTATAGAGCGGGGGTTCTTCTGTCATCCCATCATCCCATCTTTCAAGTGGGAGCTGGTGAAAGAAGCGAGGAAGGGGAAAAAAAGGCCAACTAGACACAGTCTGTTAAGTCAAAAGAACTGAAACTGAGCTTTATTTTTTTTTTTAAAGTATTCTACAATAATGGCTCAGAATACCACCGCAGCGCACAGGGACAAGGCAGTGCTCTGGGCTATGACTGTAGATTACTCCAGTGTATGTATTTGTCAAAGCTTAGGAAAGGTTGAAACATGGCAGTTCAACGTTTCTTAAGCAAATATTTCATAATTTTAACACTTTCTAGGTCTTTCATATGATAGCAGGATTTATCAAATGCAATGTAGTCACAGAAGTCTTGCATAAATACAAATATTGATACTTTACCTTGATTATTGTATATTATATAAATTCTGTCTTACCTTTAAAAAAAAATCTCCAGGTCATTATGTGACCTGGAGTCTTTCCTTTTCTTTCTCTTTAAGAGTTTTAAATATATATATATTTATATATATTTGCTATCATACATCAAAGTACATATGAATCCCATCATTTCTGCTGTATTTTCTGCAGACATAGTCTGAAACAAAATCACCAACAACCAAACCATAAGCTTTCTGATTAACATAGGAAAATCAAAGAGGATCTTTCCTCTTGTGTGTGTGTGTGTTTCAGGACTAGCTGGTTTTTTGTTTTTTTATATACTTGAAAGGATTCTTCATAAACTAGAGGTCCATAGATCATTTAAAGCAGTCTTTATAAGCAAATTTACATACTTTGACATGCTTCTGTGAGGCAGTTAGTATCAAAATCCAACAGTATTTCTACAGAACCATATGACTTTCTGCGATGCAGATATACATTTCATTTCTAAAAAGCCACAGTTCTTTTTCTACATCTCCTCTCATCAAATCCCCAGGATTCATTCATAAAATTGCTGTTCTGAGCGCTGATGCTGTTATCTCCACTGTGGATTAAGATGTACACGCAATCTGGTGACATCATCATGTGGAAGATTGGTAAGTACCCTCCCCAGATCCACAGACAGTCCTTTCTATCTCTTAAGTGCTCAGGATTCATGTCACCCAACAGTGCAATGTGATGATGACATGTCTCCATGCAGGCTAAGGATCTTCTTCCATCAAAGGAATCTCTAGAGGAAAAAGAGAAATGGTATTGATTACTAACTGGGACTTCCCTTTAGATTTTTTCAGAGTAGTACTATTAGTAACTCTGAAAAAATATAAATGCAAAAATCTGAACAATACATACAGTGTCTCCAATTCCATACTCTATATGAAAATCACAGACTCATAGAACTGTTTGATTTGGAAGGAACCCTTAAAGGTCATCCAGTCCAATTCCCCTGCAATGAACAGGGACACCTACACCAGATCAGGTTGCTCAGATTAACCTACTAAGACTATCCATGTTTTCTAAAACAAGTTAGGCCAACCAAACCTAAGTACAAACATCCTTTCTACTACATTTAACAAGGAATTGGCATTCAGAGTAGGCAGAGCCTTACTGTCATCATCATCATTCCTCCCACCTCCTTCCAGCTGTCCTCTCCCACTTGTAATGCCATTAAAAGTCAGCCCCAACCCTATGGTGCGGGAGACTTCTTCCACTGCGATCTTTACCCACACTTCTTTCAAATGTCTCTAAGGAAAGCTATCTAGTTTCTTTAACAAGCTGAGAAGGCTCTGTTAGAACTAAATGAAATTGTATCAATGCATGCTCATGATTTAAATGCAGACAATAATATATGATGATCTCCCTTCTAATACAGGGTCCTGTCCTGTGAGTATGGACATGGGAGTCACAGCATAAGAACATGAAGTATATGTAAATACGCACATGCCTTGGACTGAAAAGTTTGTCATACATGCTGACATCATGAGTTTGTCAATGAAGGCTGCAAACTCTGACTGGGTATGAAGTACACGGTGAAAGTAAAAAGCAGCTCAGCTGGCTTTATTGTTGCTCTGTCTGTACAAGCAAACATCTATGGACTCACATTTGGCACCCACGTGAGACTCACCATCTGTAATATCAACCCGCGGGCTCGTGGACACAGCCTCCCCGGCAGTGCTCCGGGACACATCAGTTTGATCTGAGCCAGCAAGCGCTGCTGCTTGGCACGCCGGGGGAGAGTACAAGCTTTGGAGCAGTTCAGAGGAGCCTGACTGACTCTCACAGCTCTCAAATTCACTTGGCAGCATGTCTGTAATCCTGGGGCCAGGATAAGCAGGAGGACTTTGATCTTCTGTCTGCAAAATATGCCCCTGGTCTGCTGTGGCCGAGTATCCAGGTGCCAGAGCACTCAGGCTGCTGCTTACAGCTTCATCGTAGGAAGGCAGCATGACAGGAACACCATCCACTACCACGAAGTCGGGGTCACCCACAGAGCCCTCCTGGTTGCCTCTATGTCAAACACAGGGAAATGATCACAGAGAGCCAGAGCATTTCATAGAATCGTTTAAGTTGGAAGGGACCCTTAAAGGCCATCTGGTCCAACTCCCTGCAATGAACAGGGACATCCGCAGATAGATCAGGTGCTCGGACCCCATCCAGCCTGACTCTGAGTGTCTCCAGAGATGGGGCACCCACCACTGATCTGGGCAACCGGTGCCAGTGCCTCACCACCCTGACTGTGAAAACCTTCTTCCTTATATCCAGTCTAAATCTCTCCTCTTTTAGTTTGAAACAATTTCCCCTTGTCCTATCACAACAGACCCTGCTAAAGAGTTTGTCTCCTTCTTTCTTACAGACCTCCTTTATATACTGGATTTCTGAAGCATCTTGGAGCAACTACTGAACATAAGGAAACACAACACTTCCTAACAGCACAAATTGATGCTACAGGGCCATTAACATTCCCAGAAACGTCTGCGTCACAGGTCTGCAAAAATCTGTTCAGACTGACAGTCAGGTGGTATCCGTTACAATCGGATAAATGAAACAAGTAATGTGAAGCACAGTTTAGAGAAGGGAAGGAAAACAGGTGCTTGGAGGAGATAAGGAGCGCCATTTGCTGTACCATGCACAGCAGGTATCATGGATATGAGATCACAGATGTTGCTCAGCAGTCACAAGTGTCTGAACCCCTGGAAAGATGTGGGCTAGAGAAAAGAAGTTATTGCAGCATATGTAAACAGGCTGTTATGGGATGGCAGGGTTTTGGTTGCCAGATATTGGTCTCCTTCAGTTCTTGCTTTCAAAGGACAAAGGCATTTAGCCAGCATTAGGCTGGTTTCCTTTAAAAACAAACATTTATATTATGTTGGGAAGGTATGGTAAATCCTGAAGTATCTGTTTTGTAGTCAATTAAATCACAATAGAGACTCAGCAGAAATGAGTTGGTCCCAGGTACCTTTGGGACAGAAAAGTCTCTGGGAATTGAGGCCCACCTTGCCAAATAATCCATATATTTTCACGTACATACACTTAACAGTAAGATCGCTAATTTCATTCTCCTCCATTCGCCTGAGGACATATTTAGTAATATACAGCTTTTTACCTCTCCCCTAGGTACATGGTAGAATAAAGACAGAAGAAAGAGAAGGAGTAACCCAGTCAAGGCCCATAGCAAACTGAGCACAGACTGAAGCCTCAGAGCGGATCTACATGTAGATACAGCACTAGCTCTGCCTAAACTTCAGCACACCTGTCTTTGTTTTTCCAGTGGTATGATAATAATAATACCACCTACCCACCTGTCTCTTGATGAGTGCTGTGACAAATGCTCAATGACAAATGCTCATAGTATTTTATGGAAGTAAAGGAAGATGTAGGAGATGCTTATGAGGGGAAAGCAAACTTTAAATTTAATTTTGTCCACAGGAAAAAAAAAGCAACCCTCTTCCGTAAAATTTACATTACTAAATCTACAGAACTTAAAAAATTAAAGCCCCCCTGCACCCAAAATTGAGTATTTTAAACTATTTTTGCAGTCAATTTTTATGTGACTGTCAACTTTTTTACATGCAGAATCAGGAATTCTCAGTAGTTAGCAGAGCTGTAATTGCTCCCAAAATGAGTCTGGCAAACTTTGCTTTTTATCTTAGTTACAGAAAGTTCTGCAGTTCCAGGGGTGCTGGTCTCTGCAGGTAGATGAGAGTGTGGAAATGGAATTGAGGGCCTCAATCTTAATAAAACAAAATAATAATAAAATAACATAATAAAATAATTAAAGAAAACAGTACAAACCTTGGAAGGAAGTGTGTCTTAAATTTGGTCTGGAACATTCTGGCTAAAATGACCAGTAGAAGTACTAATAAAACACTGGTAGCAGTAAATGCCACTATTTTCCATGTAGTCAGGAGGGTCTCCTGTGTATTTGGCCAGGTTTGTTCTGCAACAAAATGACAATAATACCACAGTTGTGCTTGATCATTACTGTTGCTATTTTATATTAATTCAACAATATTCAGAAGGGCCAGTTGGGATGAGAGATTTCTTATATGCCTGTTTTATATGCACATACGTATACATGAATCAAATTTACACCCATTAATCTAATCCCAGATACCAAAGCAGCCTTAACAGCAAGCTGTCACTGGGGCCAGACCTTGTTTTTCCTCTTGATGTTATTTTTATGTGTGCAACCATAGATTTAGCTTATATACGTATTAAAATATCAACATTCAAAAATACATTTGAAGAGCTAAGTATTGAAATGGTTTAGGATCACTCAGGAAATAAAATATGCTGCATTTAATGGCACCTTAAATCAATGTTTGTCACTTAAGCATGAAACAATGCATTTCACCAGACATGACCGACCTCCTGATTTGCTTTGAAGAAGGTGGGCTACAGGAGGACAGAGGCAATGCCACTGCTGCTCCCTTACCTGTTTTGACACAGTAGACTTGGTAGGAGGGGAACCACTCTCCATACTGGCAGGTGATGTATTTGTAGTCGTTGGTGAGGGTGTAGCCGGGGTCACAGTAGAACTCCACCACTGTCCCGTGGTTGTAGCGCTCGCAAGGCCGCGGGTGGCAGATGTAGTCTCCATGGCTCACCATTGGAGGTAGCGGGCAAACTTGGGCAAACAAATAGAGAGAAGAGGAGAAAGAAGTTAACCACAGCAACTGACCAGTGTGCCTCAAAACCCACTCCATGCTCCCTGCCCTGTGGGTGGGTACATCTGCGTGGCAGCAATGGATGGATGCACACACATCCTGCAGCAGCATGGGAGCTTTTGGCTTACACTTACACCAGAAAGCTCTGCTGTCTGTTTGCTTAAAGACATTAAAGATGGTGAAGCCCTCCAGCCTCTGGGTGAGAGGAGGAAGAGAGAAAGGGCCATGCATGCCTGTAGAATGGCTACAAGGGGATGGAGGGGGGCCGTCAGAATAAAGACAACCCCTTTCCTTTGAATCATCCCAAATTCAACTGTAAGATCTTACTTATTTTTTTTCCATTAGCACAATTGACTGATTGCACACACTAATTACATTCTGAAATATTCACTTTTATAAATAAATTTGCCATCAGCAGTGCTGGAAGAGATGCACGGCACACGACACTGTTGAAGCAATTACAGTTGTGCCGGTGCAATTTTATTTCACTGGACTAAGACTGCACCAGCGCTGTTTGTGCTTTGTTATCTCTGAGCGGCCCCAGTGATTCAAGTGGGATTGCTGCTGCGGTGAGGCACTGAATAGTACAGAGGCTAAGCCTGTGTTAATTAAGTACAGTGGTGTACAGGAGGTTATGTAAATAAGACCGAATTACAACATAAACATGTGAACTTTTATTGTAGATCCCGAAACAGGAAGAAATGCCCTCTCACATTGCTGGGAGATTAATTCAACAGAGCTGAAGGAGCAGTCTCTAGGATGCAGCGGCTGTAAAGCAGCTTGCAGGCAGTGCTTTTATAAGAGAGGAAACTTATTTACTGAAAAAATAGTAGCTGATTATTATTTCCTTATGTATTGTTCCTAACACAAAGGAAAATAGGTGTAATGATGTCTAAAATGGCCACACGCTGATCGGAGAGGGCTTAATTCAGCTAACCAGATTGTTTTATTTCCCTTGGGAGGCAGTAACGAATGGGATCGGGGCCCCATCTGCAGGCTGCCCACCCCTCTGCCTCGTGCCTCCCTCACACAGCCCAGCCCTACTGCGTTGATTTCAAGAATGAAAATGCCATATCTCTGAAGAAGAATCTACCCAGAAATTACAATGCAGCTGCTTCTCTCCACGAGCCTTGTTACATGAATAATGTATTTCATAAAAAAATACACAAGATATTAAATGAATCTTCAAGAGAAGCTGATTACAATGTGCAGCCGTGTCTGTTCCCCATCCCCTGGAGACGTGGTTTTGTTTGCATTTTCACTGGCAAGGCTCAGTAATAACTTGAAATCAGAGCAAGTAATTCACATAAAAATTCACATCCCCCATAGTCTGCATACTTTCCAAAGTCTCCAGGTCCACGAGAAATAGGAGGGGTTTACTGAGAGGTCAACTCAAGACTGAAAATAATTTTCTTAAGAATAGGGCAAAGGTGTATGTCTGAAATAGTAGAAAAGCACCTTTGTCCGTATCAGTGATTATTCCTCTATCACAAAGAAAACAATATCAGTGAAAGCAACAATTTTGGCCTACCATGAGGAAACCTCGTATATTTTTTAATATCTACATTTACAGCATGAGGACAAAGACAGCAATTTAAACTTCTTTGCAACTGAGTTTTGGCAAACTACGACAGGCGGCAGGAGACGTGTGGATGCACACAACCCTCTGAGCTACAGGGAAAGTAGAGCACGTCTTATCACAGGGGGCAACCGCTCTGGTAAACAAATTCCTGCTCTCCAGCCATGCACCTGCTGCCTTTCCTGACACACCAAACCCCGAACCTCTTAATGTCATTAAGGGCCAAAGCAGCCTTCTGAATTAAAAAAATAAGAATAAAATCCTCAGTGCTGGCCTCCCAGCTCAGGAATGACATATTTTCCAGTCAGATTAAAAACAATGCACTGTGGGTACAGCCCATATGTGGAGCTGTCAGTCTGTTTACAAATGGAGACGTGCTTTAGAAAACCTGAGAATAAAAGCATCACTCTTAGCGTAGGATATGTCCCCAGTGCTAAAAACAGGTGCCACCCCTCCCACTGACACCCTCCCCGTTTCAAGGGAAACGATCATGTACTGGCGCTGCCCAAAAATGTCTGTAAACATTTAAGTGCTGTACTATGTTTGTTGTGAGTTGGAGTAAGGTTATAAATGGTTGCACATCCCAACAGCTCTTGCGTTAAACACTCTTACAATAGTGGCTGCAAAGGAATGGGCTTCAAAAAATCATAGCATAGAATCATTACGGTTGGGAAAGACCACTAAGATCATCTAGTCCAACCAATGAAGGATTTAAGCTCAGTGGAAGCAAGGCTTCGTTCTGACAGCTAGGATGTTAGGATCTGGGTTTGTCAGTCACATGAGTTCTCCCTCATCACCTCCTGTGAATGTTATGTTCATCCAGTCTAAGGAACCCTCCAGCACTTGCATAGGCAAACCAGCCCCCACATGCATTTGCGAGCAGGGTGATTAATGATCAGCAACACTCAGGTTCAGAGCCTCTTTTTCCAAATGAAATCAAACCAGATGAGTTACATCACCAGCAACCAAAGATAAGCTCATTTCCGGTTAGTCATACATCCAGTTCCTTTCTCAGCTCTCTCCATTTGCATCATCATCCTGGTCCAAGATCCTTCACACTCAATGGAAGGACACAATGAAGTGCCCTTAGCTCTGATCATAGAAGAGCAAGATTTTGGCCAGACTGGAGGGCTCCTGAGCACTCTTGACTCTCAAAAGACAGGTTTTTTGCGCAGAGCTAATTGTCTTACAGGGCCAGTCCCTCACTGCTGGTATTTACATAGCATCATGCTAAATATCAGTGTATGGTGACACAGATTAAAGTAGTGTGCCAGATCAAATGTGAACTAAAACTCAGGTGGCAAACCTCAGCCCACTGAAGTTTCCTAGGAAAGTTAAAATTCTCAGAATCTCAATGATCATCCCTTGGTTTATTTGACAATTACAGGCCACAGACTTCAGGAAAATGCATAAAATGCATCTTCTGGGCTTTGGATCCTGGATTTCTGAATCAGTCTTTATAGAGTGGCTGGCCACAGGCTGTAAGGGGACTCACAGAGACTTTACAGCAGTATTCTCAGTCAAAATGTGAAATCATTAAGTAAATAGAAAGAACGAATGTGTTTATATCACAAATGAATCCCTACTAGGAAGCTCAGCACTGCTGATGCTCAGGGAAGCTGCAGGGAGGAATTCCTGACTGGATCTGACAGCCAACCCCTTCTGCTCTGAGGAGCAGTTGGAGCTCAGGCCTCTCCAGCTATGGGCTTTCTGCTCTGACCGGTTTTACTGAAAGATTAGCGCTCTGATTAAGAGCTTAAAACCTGGGTTCCAAGCCTTACATTCCAAACACACTCACATACTGCCTTGGAGAAGGGGACCTCCTTCAGGCTTATAGGAGATAGTTATTAACAAAAGACAACAATACGTCCTAGTGCTGATGTCCTGAAGGGAGGAAATATT
Organism: Numida meleagris; assembly: GCF_002078875.1. Taxonomy (NCBI): domain Eukaryota; kingdom Metazoa; phylum Chordata; class Aves; order Galliformes; family Numididae; genus Numida; species Numida meleagris. The sequence goes on along the minus strand of NC_034411.1, from coordinate 17,621,349 downwards.
TGTCGTGTTCTCTGCGAGGGACAGCTCAGCACAAGGCAAGGGTGACTCTGCTTCCCACCCACTGCCTGTGGACACTTACACATCGGAACAATGAATGGAGTTCTCGTTTTTTCTACCTGTTATGGTCAAGAAGCTTTTTAAACTCTGCACAGAGGATGCTGCAGTAAATCTGCACTGCTGACACTGAGACTGTAGGAGGGAGAGAAAATGTTTGGCATTAGCACAGTCTCAATTAACACTGTTGGCACAGAATAAAGGTGTCACATCACTTTTTCAAAGCCAGTGGTAGAGAGATGACAGTGAAGCTGCAGATACTTAAAGTGCTCAAAATCTATTTTTAGCCAATCGGTTCACTGGCATTATGGTTAGTAGTTTAGTTTTTGCTCAGAGTAAGCAGGATGTAAATTATTCAGGTTTTGCCTAGTTTTTGTACAGGAGCCAAACAACAAATGCAACAATGTCTTGAAATACAGGCCAGTGATGTGCTAGGAAAAAGCAAGGAGCCTGTTCTCCAGCTTTGATTTTTTGTGTAGTAGGGATTTTTCTCCTCCAGCCTTTCATGTATGACACCAGTTCCTACACTAGCTAGGTTAACAGAAAAACTCAGCATAAGGCCAGTCGTTTTCTGCTTCACACAGGGACTGACACTGCCAGTGACATTTGCACCAAATCAAAAATAAAGCGTCTTCCAAATGCAGCATGAATCCCTTCTTATTATGCAGAGCGAGAAAAGATTAAGATGAAACTTCATGACAAAGAAGACACTCAGGAGCCCTCAGTCACCACTGCTACTCTCCTGCCTTGCCCACTTCACCTCTGTGTGCCTGGCTGCCTTGTTTGCACTTGAGGTAGATGTATCCCTCTGCAGCGCACAGGGCATCCTCAGCTCCTCATACTTGTTAAGCAAGAACAGGACAAACAGAAAAAACTCTCTATTCTCCCAGAACACAAACTCTTACTTCCCTGGAAAGGACACTGAGTGACCTATATATATTTCTCCCAGGCTGTCTGCCTTCCAGCCCTCTCATCCCCCCATGCAGCCAAAGGGCCAGCTGACAGTCCTGTGCTTGGCCACCAGACGGGAGAATGTGAGGGTGCAGTTGGGAGATGCAATTGCTTCTCACTAACTCACATTTTCATGTCAGAACTGCTAAAATCCATTATTCAGTTCCAGCATATTGAATATGTATAATCAGTTCCATCCCAACCACTGTTTACAGCAGGAGAATGCAGCACTGTACATCCCAGCAGACCCAGTCTCCCATCCTCCCATCTAAGCCTAGCAAGGGTCCTTTTCCCTACAATATGTTTGAACAAGCACATCCTTGTATATGTCAAATTTAATTTCTTTTTTTTTTTTTAAACAGTAACACAGAAGATGAAACCTGTTTGTTTCATACTCAGCCAAGAAGCCTTTCTCATAACTCAATAATTCCTGTCCTGTGAAGGGAGTTAGTGCTCATTATAGCTGTAGTGGAATAAGTATACTGGCGACTGCCAGTATATAAAGTAACTCCTACTAAAACCAATGGTAGACACAACTTAAAGAAGCAAAGATATAAGATGATTGCTTTGAATGCTGAAGTTGCCAGCCAATTTATTTACTTATTCTACAGCAAGAATTATTCAAAACACCTTATTCTTATCCAATAATTTCCAAGTTTTTCTCAGACTCCAAGTACTTAACCTTCACAGTGCCACCTACGTTATTTTCCTCTGAAAAGACAGTTAAGCAACTCCTCCTTGACCATTCAGTAAGTCAATGGCAGCTGAACACTGGTTCTCATGATTCCAGGCTGCTTGCTCTCACCTCTAAACAACAACTTTATACTCACTAAAATAGCAAGGGAAATCTTCCAATGTGAGCACAGTGAGAAGCACTTTTCACCTTCCACAAAGTGTGAAATGAATTGAATAATTAAGTTTTTAACAAAAACCTACTTCTCTGGTCTAGCTCTGACCAACACCATCTTGCTGAAAATCACTACCACTTATACCAGCCGTATGAGCCTGAGACATCGTAAAACTGGTTTCAAGATAGTTTTAATGATAGCTTAACATTAACTGATTCCCAAAAGGAAACAGAAGGTGATGTACAACCACTTGTTGTACACAGAGCTTCTCTGCTCCTTGGACTTACAGATTACGGAGCCCGTTTTGCAGTTCCAGTCAGCCAAGCTCCTGCGAGGATTATCAGACCGACTCTACAGTCACCCTCAGCAATCCTTCCATCCACAGCACACAGCTAGTGAAACACTGACCTTGCTGCCAAAGCCTTCCGTTTCAAATGCATTTCACAATAAGTAAGAGCAGAAACACACTCTGAGTGAGCTGTCACCTATAAATTATATGTTTAAAAGTGCAATTTTTGTTTAAACTACAGAAATTGATTATGAGTTTGTAGCAATGGAGAGCCACAGGTTCTTTTAGCAAGATAACCGCAATTATCTTCAAGGAAATATTTATACTAATTACTCACAGAAACGTGCTTGAAGCATCATGGTCTCATTTACAGCAGATCATTTTAGCTTTCTTCATCACTCAGTTCTAGTTTTGTTTCTTCCCATTCTCAAGACTGGCTGACTTTACGATCAGTAATGGTATTTTTAAGACTTCGAGAAGCAGATACTGAATGCTTGGCCTCATTTCTGAATGTGGAACCAATTGCTTGTGATTATTTTTCTGTAGAATTGATGCCACTAAGGGATCTGATTGCCTGAGTTCCAGCTGCCGTCAGGTACTACGCTCCAGTGACCAACTGTTAACAACTGCTCTCAAAAAGAAACAGAGATAAATATTGAAGCTGGATTCCTGTTAAAGAAATCATCAAAAAGGAAAACTTTGCTTGGGTAGTAGAAAGACCACTCTAGGAAGTCTATTTTTCCCAGGTAAGTGACATTTGCTATGAGCAATGGATATAATAAAGTACACCTGCTGAATATTGACTTGTGATCGGGATGCTTATGGGCTGATTGCATTCATTTAGCTTAGCTGGGGACTGCACAGACACATAACAGGAAGGAATCAGAGAGCTGCAAAAGAATCCAAAGCTTGGGTACGGTAGAGTGTTAATAGGATAAACCTGAACCTGGAAAAGGCTGGAGAAAAAAGTTCAGTGTGCTCAGAAGTAGAATGCAGGTGGAAGAAGGCAACAGTCTTGCTGGGAAGCTTTCTGAGAAACAAAGACAGGTAAAAGCACTCAACAGGAATGTCTGAAGAAGCCAGAGTTCAGTGTGAGCTGGATGAACCAGGGTTTATGTTATTATAACCCTCTTTAATTGCTATTCCTCTTTGTTGGTAGGAAATAATCCCTTGAGCCTGCTTGGTGTTACCTACACCTGTCAGTAGGGACTGATGGTGGAAAGGAATGCCAAATCCATCTGCACCTGATGGGATAGAAGAGATGTACCCCAGGGCCTAGCTGAAGGCTGAGGAAATTGAAATGTATCTTCTGGGGAAAGGAAAACACGAAGCTCCATCCCCCATACAGTGATACTAGGTAGGGGGAAAAAAAAAAGGTAGTGGTACGGGAAAAAGTAGTTGATAATACCTCAAAACCTGCCTACAAAACTGGGAAGATGTGAAAGATTATCAGTTTCTGTTATTTATGTATAGTTACCAAGTGCATGCCTATGCTGTTTGGTGAAATTATCTCAATTTAAGTGATGGTTCTTATCTCTGAAAGTGAATAAACCTACACAGCAGGTAGACCTTCTACTGTACAGAATCTATAGCTACACTTCTCATTGATTGTGGAAAATGTCCTGTGACTGCACTGGGTAGCCAAATTTAATGAACTTGTCCATAAAGCACAGACAAATTTGATTTCAAGCTAGACAATGTAGTGTGATTTTTCTCTTCTGAGGAGCCCTGCCAGATTTAAGTTAAAGATTAATACTATAAAACAGCCCTCAGGGAGAAATTTTGTCTGCTTTCCCCCACCTAATCCTCAGCATATTTAAAGCACTGTGGATAAAATACTACATGCATCCGGACACGGAACCGCAGGGCAGAAATTATGGCTCTATAAAAGAGTTTGGATGTCTGGCTGATTCAGGAAATGCTAAGGAGTTTCTGAAAGGTACACAGGTGACAGAGCAGGTGTAAAACAATGATTTACTTTCACAATCTCGTGCATCAGGCAGAAACAGAAGACATAAAAGAAACAGATTACAAGTTCTTCTGTTTCTTTCTTGAAGAACTATGAACAGTGCAGAATGTATCTACTTCAATCACAGCGAAGATCAAAGATTTCTGCAATGCAAAAGAAGTGCAGTCACTTAGAAACATAATCATATTTATCATCTTCAAACAATGTATTCAACTTGGAGACAGTTCCCTAAATTCTCCATCTCTTTATCCCACTCTCTATGAGAGCTGTAAAATGTCCACTTTTGTCTATCATCCTGTCCTGAGATGTGTTCTGCTTTTCGCTCTACTTTACATTAAAATACACCTGCTGCAATTGAGTGATCTGAAGATTATTAAGCAGTACATCCACAGAACAATATGATTTGTCTGCTGAGTATTTTGTGTCACTATGCTCTCTCTGAATTCAATTCTCCACACCTCTTCAGCTGTGGATAAAGGTCAACAGATGAAAGGCAGAATCCTCCAAGAGCACAAAAATTCAGATATTCCAGAGCAGCTCTTTAACGTGTTCAGCCTCCACATTTGTACAGGGTGGCCAGACACATGTACCATTTCTACAGCTTTGGGTGATGAACAGGTAACTACCACCTATGGTCCAGAAACCCTTAGTATTATTGAAGTACTTTTTTTTTTTTAAAGCAGACTTTCCTTGTAAATTCATCACATCTGTTTCCTGTGACTCAAACATCCCAAGTGCGAAAGACTATCAGCCTATTTTGTTCTTCAGTCATTGGTCTAAAAGGAGTCACCGATTTTAAGGCGTTCCCCAAGTAAAGGAGCTTATGGATGTTGCTGGTTGCTGCTACTTGAGCATTTACTGTTGACTGTCAATTCTGAGAAGCATTTCTCTAGGCACTGAGTACATTCTGAAACTCCACTGCAGTCAAAGCAGTTAAAAACAAGGCTATTATGTGTCTTATGTTAATATTAACTCAGCTAACTTGGATGACCTGTTTTGCAATCTTTACTTTTTTCTCATTCCTGCCTGCATGCTCAATAGTTGTAAGCACAGAACAGGATCAGAGTATATACAACTTTTATTCCTTAATTCTACAGAGTAGAGTAGAGTAGAGTAGAGGAGAAGAGAAGAGAAGAGAAGAGAAGAGAAGAGAAGAGAAGAGAAGAGAAGAGAAGAGAAGAGAAGAGAAGAGAAGAGAAGAGAAGAGAAGNAGAAGAGAAGAGAAGAGAAGAGAAGAGAAGAGAAGAGAAGAGAAGAGAAGAGAAGAGAAGAGAAGAGAATAGTTCAGTTGGAAGGGACATTCAACGATCGTCAAGTCCATCTGCCTGATATTTTCAGGGCTAACCAAAAGTTGAAGCACATTACTGAGGGCAATGCCCAAACGCCTCTTGAACGTTGACAGGCATGGGGCATCGACCACTTCACGAGGAAGCTGGTTCAGTATACCTCAGGGCAATCTTCTCCATAACTTTTCCAGGCACTGAGGTTAGACAGACAAGTCTGTAGTTGCCTGGGTCTTCTCTTGTGCCCTTTCTGTAGATGGGTATAGCATTGGCTAGCTCCCAGTCAGCAGGAACCTCTCTAAACTCCCACCAATTTGATGAACAGTTGAACGTGGTCCAGCTACAGTGTCTGCTAATTCCTCTAGCACTCCAGTTTGAATTCCATCAGGCCACATGGACTTAGGAAAGTTGAGCTGACACCACAGCATTTCACAGCTTGCTCGTATTGCTGCCCTCTGCTCCCTCTGCAGGATTTTTATCTGTTGGAGATCTGCTGCATCAACATTATGATCCCTGAGAGCATGCATCAGTTTGTCATGTTGGAATTTATCTAAAGCCTTCTCAAAGTCAACAAAGAAATGCAGAGAGAAATTCTTTTGTGCTAATGTGTAATATCTCAGGCTTAGGATTGCTTACTTTATTCTGACTCTTGAATGTAAACTGATTACAGACTGACTTTTCTTTCCCCCCCTCCCCGCAAGTGTATTGCTGTATGTTCCATCGAGAATTGAAAACATTTTAAGGATAAAGCTTATCAAATGTACAGCTCAGTCTTGATTATGGTATTTGGCACCAGTAATTGTTATGTAAGAATGAGGACTTTGAAGCTTTCTTTCAAAATATCTTGCATGTAATTGGTCAGGGAGTATAAGCTACTGTTTTGAAGTATTAAGTGGCTATGGCATTTCACCTGCAATAACACCTTTGTCCAGTACTCCTTCATGCCCTTTTCAGCCTTTTCTGCCTAGGTTCTATGTCACAACCATCAGATCCTCTCTGTTAGGGTCTGTCTCACGGTATTATCTTCAGAACCTTCATGAGAAGTATCATTTTAAAACTCTATCCTGTACTCTTGCCTGTCTTTCCAGAACATTTATTATATATCTGTAGCATGCTTCATCAGTTATAATTCTCATATGACTGACTCCCTTTTGTTCTTTAGCAATTTCCTGATGCTCTATGTAGATTGTCTTTTGGGTTCCCTTCTGACTTTGCTGTGCAATTTTCTAAATTCCTTCCTTCTCCCATCTTTCCCTCTCAGTTTCTGTTAATTTCTGTAACCAGCAGTTGCACAGTGTTATAACTCTTCACCTTCACTCACAGTGAAGTGGTTTTATGTACCAGTTTTGAAATTCCTTCAGTTTTCCTCTCCTCTCTTCTATTCAGTTGATTCTCCCTTTGAAGTCTGTTACTCATGTTTGTTTCATTTTTAGTTGAACCTACCTACAAGAACTTGTAATACTTTGATTTACATTCCTTCAAGCTTAACCTCAGCTCGAGAATCTGTCGGTTCTAGCATGCAGAATTAGCTTCAGAACTGTTTTGATATCTCAGTGTATCTGATTTCCGGCTTTTGTGCTCAGTTGTGCTGATGCTGAAACCAGGCATTCCAAATAATAGAATCACATCTGCTGTTTGCTACCTCAGTCAGCTTGGTTTCCCTCATACTCTTAAATACAAAGCCAGGAATACCTGATTACACTACACATACACTGCTTTATATCCTAGCATCAGAATTACAAGCAAATTCCCTCTGCTTTTCCTTTCCTGATTCCCTCCTCATTCTTTGTAAGAGCTTTTCCTTACATCTCATTGGAAGTCTTCCAAAGGGAATAAGATTAAAATGGAGAGTCCAGATGGCAAGGTGTGTAATCATATGCAGATCATGTTTTCCCAGTTCTAATGGCTAGACTTCTTTAAAATTTCTCCAAATCCTTTGTAATATCTTTATTCAAATCACAAGCATTTTATATTTCTATTTAGCAGCTGGCTGTCCATTTCTTTTCACAGTTTCCCTACATTTTCAAGTATTTGCTCTCCTCCAACATTTTCGGAAACCATCTCATTTTACATGAAATTTTTATACCACATATGGTAAAATCTTCAATTTATGTTTTTTTTTCCCCCCATCTTTTGCATAATTGACTTTACAGAAGGCAATCACTAACTTGCATTAATTTCCGCAGATGGATAATTAACCCCAAACTGGTAATTTAAAAATCATATTAATAACTAAATTAACATTTTTCTTTGATTTTCATATATCCTTAGAACTGTCTAGGAAGTTTCAGTACAAAAGAATGTTTAACAAACTTCTGCATAGTTATGGAGTTCCACTACCAAAAAAAAAAAAAGGGTATAAAGAAAGTTAGAGATGTAAATCAAGGAATAAAAGAAGAAAATTCAGTGTTAAGATGCTTACCCTCTAAATGACTGTAACAATTTCAAACACTGCCAAAACAACATAATTTCCTTTAGCACCATTCTCTCATATAGCTGAACCATTTCAACTGAAGCTTCCCAAATGATTCAGCTTGAGGCAGACACTCAAAAATCAATGTGAATGTTTTAAATTTGGCAAAGCTACAAGCATTTAAGAAGAGGATCTCATAACAGTAAATACTTGGCAATCTGTGCTAGTGGCATCCTCATTTGCCTGAGCTATAACAACTTCCCTGATCAGACCTAGCAGCTGCTTCTGAGAAGCCATTGCACACCACTGCAGTGCTGGCTGCACATCAGTACCAGGTTACACAATCTTCATGCAGAAAATATCTTTTTTCCTATCAGGAAAATGTCCTGAGCATAACAAAGCCTCTCACAAGAGTTTGTGAAAGCTCTGCTCTTGCCATGCTGAGAACAAGACTGGACTGAGCACTAGAAAGCATGAGGTAAGGTGGGAGCAAGGGATGGATTACACGAGCTGATTGTTCCTCCCAATCTTCAGCTACTGTGATTTTACATCTGAAGTGCATAAATGCTACCAGATCACAGTGTATGTCCAGAGCTCCAAACCCGCACGTAGATCTGCTTTGGAGAGATGGCTACTCTGCACAGTGCTGAAAGTGAGCCAAGTGATGCCTAGCAGAACCACGCAGTTAAATGGACATGCAAACCCTTCAACCAGATTCAATCTGGCCTAAAAACAGGAAAAATTTCACAAGAATGACAGATAGCATTCGTGAGATTGCACATGGATTTGAAACATTCTTTCTGTAAAGGTTTCAAGAATATACAACAAAATGAGGAAGAAAAATTCTGCTTGCAGCACAATAAAAGCTCCAAAATGGTTTATTATAGCTTCATAATGCCCATTTGCTTTTAATCATTGCCATACTGAATTACTGAGTGGGAAATATTATTGGGATAAATTTTGAATTGATCATGGAAAGAAATAAATGGAATGAATTTGTTATTTGCAGATTTCCTCTGTGAAAAATACTTCTTGGTGAGATTGTACATCATGCATAAAAGGAATGCTGAGGAATGAGCTGGACCTTGGTATGCAAGGTGTGGAATAAAACATATGTGGGGAGGCAGTTTAGTTCACCAGAGAGGTAGACTGCAGTGAGATTCCTGGGGTCTGGCACTCCTTGCATAAATCACTTAAACAAACACTTTCTAGTGAGAAGATCTGACACTGATTTACTCTGTTAGGTTGGAGTTAATGTTGAAATTTGCTGCATACCACTGAAGTGTTCCTACACCATTCCCAGGTGGAGCTGTCCGTGGTGGCCTTCCGGAAAGGACTCTGGCACAGCTTTCTACGTTTCATACACTGGGGTATCTATATTTTAATATTCTTATCTTCCTAACTGAAGAATTGTCATTATTACTAAAACAGTTCAATTTCTTTGTTTAGGACTAACAGGGCCCTTCTAGTTTTTTCAATTTATTTATTTTCTGTGATGTAAAAAGCAACAACAAGCAAACCTCCCAACATGTATTACATAGATCTGGTCTGTTAATTAATCTTTTATAGTGTGCTGAATAAAAATAAAAACAAAACAAACAAACAAAAAACCAAAATCACAAAATTCTACAAAAGACTCACGTTATCCCAAAACTGCAAAGGCATTTTAAATTTTCGAAAAGGATCATTTCATTACTTTTGTGTATTATACCACTTAGTTGATGCTGTTGACAAATTTTTGCACTCCCCGAATGTTTACTGTTTAGCTCTGTGACATAAGCATCACTCATATATTCCTATAACTGCTTTAAACTAAATTCTAAATATAGATATCTACCTTGAAACAGCAAAAATGTACTCCTTTTACAGAATGTATTTCAATTCTGGTAACTTCCTGGGATGCTTTTTATTTAGGATGCAATATGAAGATGACCGAAGGAAGTTCACAATTTTTTGATCATGTATGGAGCATTCCATTCAGTGTCTTTGTTTTAAATGTATGGGATGCAAAAAGAAATGCCCTAAAATATCCTCCATTCCAGCACTGCAGCTGCAGCCACAGACTATTCCTTTTGGATGGGTAAGATCCATCACACTGTGACCACAATTTTTAAGTTCTTAATCAATAAAGTCATTCACTTTGGTTGCAAATCCTTCCTTAATGGTAACTATGAGAGACAACCAGTGTTGAAGTGTGCAGCAGCATGTGGCACTGAATAATACTGGCAGCTGACACAGCCCAATCTAAGTGTCTGCATGGAGCATTTTTCGTTTAACATGGAAATGCATCTGTATCTATAGAAACACTGACCATCTGTATGTGAATGTGAACTCTAGAATTCCCTCCATATTTTCATCAGAAAAGCTGCAAAGATTTACATTTTCAAGGCAAAGCAATCATCCCTGGTAAGAACTTTCCCCCTTGCACTGAGGACAGCAGAGAGAAGCCATGAGCTGGAGAACCCCAGAAGCTGACTGCAGTGAACTGGAGTTGGCTGCATGCAACACAAACCGGGTGCATTCTGCATGGCCTGCAGGAACATTACACGTAGTAGAACTGCAGATATAGCTCCGGGTTAAAATCATATTGAGCATGCTGATTTTGCAAAATTAAAAGCGAGATAAACAATAAGACATTTACCTTCCACATCAAGGCACCTAGGTGGGCTATCTGACCAGATAAGGTTATACATGCACTCAAGGAACTCTGTCCCTTCAAGTTTATATCCAGGAAAGCACTGATAGTACACCACTGTTCCTACTGGGAAGGAGGACTCGAACTCAGATATGTTAATGTAACTATGAGAAAGAACCAATGGCCTCAGGCAACCTGCAAATTAAGAAGAGGGAGGTATCTTTTATTACAAGGTGCTTATCTTAATCATTTCATCATATCCTGATAACAATTCCTAGATAGAAGAGTCCAATATTTTTTCATCTTCTCTACCATGAATGGCATGACTGCGTGTTCTCCCTCAGATATGTATGCCTCGTTATTCTGTTTGAAACTCTTTTATTGTTTAATCCACACGCTTTGCTAGTATGGGTTTACAGTCTCAGCAAATCCAAGGAAGGTTTACTGAAAATTACACAAAATACAGTATTTTGTTGCACAGTCACTGCTTTAGCAGATGGCAATTCCTTTTTGAGGTAGAATCTTCAATAAATAAAGATTGTCATTTATATAAACCATGAGTTTTATTTTCCTCTTAAAACAGTCAGCTAGACCTTCTTTAATATTCAAGCTGCTCTTGTGATAAAGTGCACACAACTGTAAAAGATCTGCAGACAGAATTAATGATTTTGAGATTCCAAACTGAGAAAGTCTAAAGGGATGTAATTTCCTATGAGTAGTCACATGATAAACACTGAGCGAGGTCTCAGAGCAGACTATCAAAGGTTTAAAACACCTGTTATCAACAGAAATGTTAAATGTAGTCAGCAGCTCCATTCTACCTCTAGAATTACTCTGCTCCATACCACCTCTAGAATTACTCTCAAGGGATTTGTGACATGGGTGGTACTCAGCTGTGATGGTTAATTGTTCATCAGCTGTGTTTGGTGCAGCAAAGAAGAGGAAGCAGCAGCGAACTGAATAGATGGCATGACTTTCTGACAGGTTATTCACATATATTCAAGGCTTGTTTTGAGGTGGTATTTAGAGAAGATACTGTACTAGAGAAAAAAATGCAGACAAAATAAAGGCCTCGTGGCCTTAGAAATGACCTGCTGGATAATAATTAATAGTGTTTATTTTTAAATTTGCAATAATATCAAGGAAAGATGATTACTAATCAGGAAATGATAAATATTACAAGGTTAGGAGACAAGCAGGAGTTTTATTATGGCAACCCAGAACTGGGTCTCTTGCCACTATGAGGAATTTGTGGAGGGTATTTACAAAGGCTCACATAATGTTAAGCCTGATGGAGAAACTAGAATCAATCTGAGAGCACCTTTTGTAAGGTGCTAGCACTGCTGTGGACGCCCAGCAACTATCTATAAAGGAAAAGTCTCCGCAGCACTTGAAGTGATTATTTCCTTCCAATGGCCACTTGAGGAAGAGGGATGAAAACAAAAGCAGATAGAATAAAGCTTCAAAGCTTTTTCCAGCACACTTTACTACCAGAGCAGTGACTTTGACAGCTGTTTTACTAGTGCGTTATCTCCCTGCACAAATAAACCATAGGCATCCTATCTCCTACTTACTGCTTGTGCCCGGATCAGATATGCCCCTCACGTTAACAGCTCCTACAAACCAGGCAGCCTGCAAAGCAGGATGACATGAGCAGCCCCCGATGGGACAGAAGGAAGAAGCACTGCCTGCCCAAGCAAGACCAAGCTTGCGCCATACTGGGGGAGGCTTTGCCTTTCTGACTCAGAACTTCAATGCTCACTGAGGTCTTTGCCGTGCAGGATCAAGATTTAGTGGAATTCCTAAGAGTTATAAGGGTTTGTGAAAATCCCCAGTCTCCAGACACCTCCAGCTGCCTAGAAACTTCCTTTTGACATTTTTTGCCAAGTAATTCACATCAGATCAGTAATTATCATGACTATTTTATGTCAAAAATAGTTCGAGGCTTGATTTTTATCTGCTCTACAATCCTTTCCCATTGTTCTGTCAGACAAAAAAGACATCTCAGTGTCATGAGACTCCTGCCTGTTGTAATCAAAGGGCCATATAAATGTAATTGACAGCCTCTCTGCTGCAAGTATTTGAGGGCCTTTGACAGTATTAGTGCCCAACATGACCAAAACAGAATTCTGGAGTTAATTCCGTAACAGGAAAGGCAAATATGGAAGATACTGGAAGCTGAGTTGTCTATTCTGTACCTATCCAGTAGTTACAGCACTTTGCACTTGTGCAATTCACTTCACAACTTTTATTAGCAGTGCCTTTATTTTTAAAAGCAGTTAACATTGAGTATTGAGTATCAGCAATTGATTGCTTTTCATAGCATAAATACAGCAATGGAAGAAAGTAGCAACACAGGGGCCATTTCTACTTTCCCATTTATTACTGGCTGTCACAAAATTTCCACCTGGATCTTCAGTAAATAGAGTACCTACAAATCCACACTGTGAGAGTTCACCTCGCCTACCTGCACATCCTAACATCCTGTTTTTTGATCTCTCTCTTAGGGATGGTGAGTTGGCATGGGTTAAACCACTCTTTTCCTTAGCACAGACAGACAAAATCTTTTGATGCTCCTGAGCTGGCCAAGCTTGAATTGGTTAAAAGGCAAAGTTACTAAGACATTCATGTCAGAAAGGTGAAATAATAGCAGGCTGAGAGTTAACTCTCATTAAATAAAGCTGGCTTACCCCCAGCCACTTCTCACAGTTGAAGCAAAGCTGAGTTCTCAAACTACTAATACTACAAGTTCTACGACCAATGGCTTTTCTGGCCAAAATCCAATCCTGAGTTTTTGGTCAATACCAATCAGTTTAATGGACTGTGAACCCAACTATCAATTCTGCTGAAAACTCAGAGAGATGAACAGGTTCCAGCATCTTCTCTCCTCTACCTGTGCCCACTGCTCATGGCAAACAAAGCTAAATTGCAGTGAGAAGCTTAAACCTTTCCATAAATTGGCGCAAAAATGTCATCTGCCCATCAAATCTTTTGCTGATATTCTGATATAACCTTGACTTCTTTTCAAAATGTGATGCATCTCTGTAAGATTATAAACTATCAAATAAAAAGCAATATTTAAGTTAATAATTCAAGTACGGCTCCGTTCAGAAACTGGCATCTTCCTTTCTGCAGTGAGCAGTGGGGTGGAGAAACCAAGGTATCTTAGAAGAAGAGCTATTCAAACACTCTACAGTGGGACTGAGGAGACCACAGACACCTTACAACTGTAGGAAGAAATACTGGCAGGCTATCACAAGGTGCATGAGCTATAAAACAGGATGTTCTGGTGTACTAAACCTTGACAAATGGGCAGATTATCCCAAGTTCCATCGTCTTGACAAATTGAAACCATGTTGTCTAAGTCAGGGTAACGGATCTGGAATCCTTCATGACAGCTGATTATTAACTTATCTCCAGTCCTGTAAGTCTTGTTATGAATCTCTGCATCTTCAACATGTGGAGCAAGGCAATCTGTGACTTCATAAAGAAAAAAATTGACTTAATTAAAAATAGCACAGCTAGCTATTCAATAATCAAGCTCTTAAGCAAAAAATATCAGTTAATATAAGTGCTCTGCTTAAACCATTAGGAAAAAATGCACTTCAGCAAATATATATTTTCCCTACTTAACCATCAGTTACAAAGTCTATAGCATGGCACTAGAATCTGATGTGTTACAGTAATGGATCATTCCCCAAGACGTTTTTAAACAAACACAATTAAGAGAGTTTAGGAAGACTTTTTTAATTTTCTTCTTCCATTCATCAAGTGCAAATTACACTGCACACTGTGACTACACGACGGTCCATGCGACGGCAGACTCTTTGACAGCACCAAGGACAAGATGAAAGAGGAGATAAAATACAGATATGAATGAGGAACAAAGGGAAACTGCAGCGTTAGCAAAGAGACAGAATGAAAATCAGGTACAGCTACAAGGGCTTATCCAGCTCCATTCCACAGAGTTCATTTTGAGAGTGTACTCATGTTAATCTCATTGATTCTGTTTTAAATCAGGTAATTTTATGTGCCTGAATTCATATGCCTGTAGAGGGTGTGAGATTTTAAGCAACTAAGCACTATCTCAAGTGCTTGTAAAGACTCTCAGAAAGGGCAATGGCTACAAACCTCCAGTGATATACAGGCATGGGCTCTCTTACCTGTCTGAGATATGTGTATCAGACGCTACAACCAATTCAAGGTATATGCTGGTGCCAAAAACACCAGAATATAAAATAAAACCCACATGACTAAAAAATGAAAGACTTCGTGAACGGTGGAAGGAAAGGGTGAGGCACAGTTAAAAACATTCTGCTAATACTGAACAATTAAGAGAGATGCCAAGAGGATATGAAGGAATAGTCCAGGTTACTCAAAGTTCATCCTCCACATGAATGCAAAGTGAGATTAAACAGAAGAGAGGAAAATATCACATACTGGGAAAATATAATCAAAATAATCTGGTTTTCTGCCAGCAGTCAATCCATGACACAGATGGGGATAAAAATTTCCAGGCATCAAAACCCACAAAGTGGTTCAAATAACAGCAAGCAAGTAAAAATACTGTAAGCCTGTTTTATGCTGTTTTGTCAAATATTTCTACCACGAGAAGTAATTACCTTCATTTAGGAATGTAGTATTTACTAAAAAAGAAGTTTCAGAAGTCCTTTGAGACTTGCATAAAAATGGAAGTTTATGCCATTTTCAGCAGTAATTCTTGCTAGTCCAGAATTTCCCCATTTCTCTTGTTGCTTTATAAGGTATTCACTTATAGGTGCCCAAGTCTGGGATGATGCACTCCTTGCCAGAAAGCTACAAAATGCACTAGGCTGAGGATGCAGGCATCCCCTTCCAAGTCTGAGCATTTTTCTCTCTTGCTGGCAAGTTAATCAGCAGAGCAGACAGCAGAGGTTGCCCCATAAGAAATGCCTGATGCAAACCTCATCTGCTGTCACGCAGAGGTTGCCCCGGGAACTTCCACAGCTGGGATAAGATGGATGGGGATCCTGCTCTGCAGCCCCACAGGAGAAGGGCTGAGATGGATAACGGAAGATAATGTCAATGAGCAGCTCACTCTCTTGGCACAACAGCTTTCTGTTGCTACACAAATAAAAAAGATGTATATATACGCTGCAGTAACATATGAGATTTCAATTCCAAAGTGGGGGAAATTGATTCTGTAACAGTGATCTATAACAGCGACTTCATTCTCATTATTCCAAATAACAGCTACAGATCGAATCACTTTAATCAGATAGATGCTGGTGGAGAACAGTGCAAAGTTGCTCACTGTACCATTATACACCCACTAGATCCTGGCTGGTTTTGTTAACGCCCCAGTTACAAGCCCCAGCTAAGCTCGGGACTATCATACGACAATATTACAGCGCTTTTTCCTGATGCCTCGTGAGCAAATGGTTTCCTGCTGCCTGAGTTTGTATTGTTTAGCACTTAGCCAGGAATAAATTGCAGATGCCCTCTCTCTGCAAACAACTGGGTTAGCTGGCACACACTCTGTTTGGAAAAGCTGAGAAGAAGTGACTGAATTTTGAAATGTCCTGTCCTAGAAAATAAACTGCTTTATTCCAAGCACTTTTCTGCAAATCCGTGGAAGCCACTAAACCATTTAACGGCGTACACAGTCTTTAACCAGCATCAAACAGTAATGGCTATGAATTACATTCTCTTCTGCCACTTTTACACGATCTGCTTATACTGAACGTATGAATATTAAAATGGGTCAGCCAAGAGCATGCCCTAGTTAGGAACACACTCCTTTTCTTCCAGAGGCACACAGGCAGCGGTCTTTGTGCAGGTGGGGGCAGCTGGCAGGCCCCACACTGATGTCATCCTGGCCTACCCTTGATGAAGATGCACCTGTATATTAGGAGTCCTCTGCTTCAGCAAACCATGCTCCCACAGGTCAAAGGAGAATATTTTTCAGCATGTAAAATTTGCTAAAACACTACAGTCAAAGCGCTTTGGTTTATATGCAAACCATACAGCAGATCACAGAATCACAGAATGATAGGATGTTTGGGGCTGGAAGGAACCTTAAAGCCCATCCAGTTCCAATCCCCAGGCATGGGCAGGGCTGCCACCCACCAGCTCAGGCTGCCCAGTGCCCCATCCAGCATGGCCTTGAGCATCACTCAGAGATGTTTATTCCAGCCCATGGGGAAGGAGTACCACCCTCTCTCCTTGCAGCAGCATCTACAGCGTTAAGGCAACTCAGAAGGAGGGCTATGGAGATAGCCATGAAGAATGCACTGAATGCAGGAACAACTCATCCGCACCCTATCCTCTTAAAAACAAACATTTAAGATCCAAATTGCCTCTTTCAGTAGTATTGAATCCACAGCACTGTGCTAGTAGAATCATTTTGCAGATGGAAAACACAAGATTTCAGTGCATATTAAATGCCTTCTCCTTGCTGCCTTTGCTTGTATTCTAACAGCGCACAGTGACTTTTCCCAAGACTAGTGGCCATCACACCAAGCACAGGTTACATGTATCATGGGGGGTGTGTGACCAGGCTTAAGAATTAACAAACATTGGGCAAGAGTGCTAAAAGATGGAGATTAAAAAAAAAATCTTCTGTCATGTCACAGATCCAGGGACAAAGGCAAACAGAAATGAGCGCTAAATGCCATACAAGGAAATTGGGGCCAAACTGTGCTCTAGCCCACTACTTTTACTGCCAGTTTATCATCCCTGCCACTGGGAGAATGAGGCACTGAGCACATCTCAAAGGCATCTGCCCGCAGGAGCACCAGGAGAGCAGGGCACAGTTCTTAGCTTAGTTGCTATCCCCACACAGACTGTAAATTTAGATTCAATCTCATAGGAAAGAGGCAGCATTTGTTACAAGTAGGGCAACAGTCTCAGCAGCCACATTATCACAGTGGGAGAAGATTAGATTAAAGTGTGAACAACGTGACATATTGCTCTTAAACAGTAAATACAAAATTCCTACCTTAGAGCTTTGGCATTTATGTGCATAACTGCATTAGAATTGATGGAAGTTAAACTCACAACAGGCCATAGATCAACATGAGAGCATAACTCTAAGCATGCTGATTCTTGACAGTGCATTCACTGGCACCTAGTCATGCAACTTTATTCTTGTACTGACACTTAAAATCTCCTGCCACTTAACAAAAAATGACAGACTTATAAAATCCAATTAACTGGATGAAGAGCAGTTTTAAGATCGATTACATTCTGAAACAAGTTGCTTTTCTTCCTTTTGTAAATACCATTAACTTGTGATTAGAGATTATTCTAGCAAACATAAAGACAATTATATGTGCATAACATATAGGTATAAAATTATAAGTAACTACCCACAGCTGAATCCAAACTCCTGAGATTAACTTAAAATCAACTGCAAAGTACTGAGTGTTTTTAGTGTTCAGGCTCAGATGGCAGTGTCTGACCTTTACGTGTACTGTAAGGCACCGGAGGCATGGAGAGTATATCCCAGCAGCCATGGCAATCAGCCTCTGTCTTAACCGGGTAGATGTCGTATAAAGCTTATTTGATCCTGTGATAGGCTAATTACAAATGTTAAAACATCAGCTTCCCACTTCAGCAGTAGTTGTTACAAACTTCAAATTTCTTTTCACGTATCATTATAGAATTTCTGCAATGAAGACTTCTATCTATGTCATAGATAAATCATAGGTAAATCACAGAATGGCTTAGGTTGGAGAGGACTCTAAAGCCTACCCAGCCCCACCCCTCAGCCGTGGGCAGGGCTGCCCCCCCCACCCCAGCTCAGGCTGCCCAGGGCCCCATCCAAGCTGGCCTGGAGCACCTCCAGGGATGGGGCACCACAGCTTCTCTGGGCAGCTGTTCCCACAGACACTGTTCTAACTCCTCCTTGACCGCTTTGCTCCTGTGCCACAGTCCTGTGCTCCCCCACCTCTCCATTGTGCTCCTTCCTCATGATTCTGGTCCCAGTATACACAAGGACCACTCTAAAAAGCACTTCAGTAAATGGGTAGATCCCATGGATTGCCACTGAACCTTTGCTTAGCGTTTCTCCTGAATCAGTGGTTATGTTGTGCACTGGAAAGAAGAATTAGTGTTGTCATCTATCTCATCTAGAGCTAAATCCTAAGATTGTTTTAACAATACCTGGGGGAAGCACTGTTAATCACGAAAGCACTTACATGCTTGCCTCACTAAATCCTATATCAGAGTCCTACTCTTCAGTCTAAGAAATTAAAAGTATTTTTCTGTATGCCTAATTTTGGGAACAGAACTTTAACAGGACTAATCACATAATTACAGCTATGCTCATGCTTAACTGCTTTGCTTGATCGGAGCACTGGCTTGCAATCGTTTTTAAGTGTTCTGTGCTGAAAAGTAATGATTATCTCCTAAGCACCTGTTGCCACATCATCCATCATGTTCTTATCTTCCAATTTCTTTCTTTTTTAAAAACACTTGGAGGAAATTTTGATCATGCTGATATTAGTGGCAGTTCTGCTGCTGACGGCATTGTGATCTGAAACTTCTTTCATAGATTTCCACAGATTTCGACTGTTGGGGTTGGGAAGAGGTCTCAGTATTCAGTAAAGCATTTAATATTCAATAAACAGGTCACTGCTTATTTTAACAATGTGGATGATACAGGTACTATTTCAAAATTACTATTATGGTAACTCTATCAATATGATTTTGTGGTCTGTAAAAAAAGATCATACCATGTGACAGTGTTGAACACCAATATCCAAACACATCAGTGCCTTGATACTCTTGCTTCTTTCAACAACCTGATTGTGTCTGTGGCTACGTGGCTTCAGGACACAATTTTCAATGGGGATGTGCATTAGTAGTGAGGCTGATAACTCACATCGATGTTATGATTGGGTGCTGCACTAATTTTGACATTGGACATAGCATAGCTTCAAATAATTCTGTGTCTTGTGCTCAGTTGCCAGGGTTTCATCCTATCTACATATGTGCTTGAGGTCTAGGTATCAAGGTTTCTCAGTCAGCACCACCTGATAAAATTACTACCACTCCCTTTCTTCCTCTGAAGTTAATTTCTCTCAGCTATGATCTATGAATTTCTTCCAACTTGCATGTAATTTCAACACTGAAAATCAAGTGTAATCTGTTAAGTGCTGTGGGTAGGGTGATTTAACCATGGGATGTGTTTGCACTGCACAAACAGCTCCCTCTTGATAGCAGCGTAGATGTCGTTTGGACTTCCTCCCATAATTTACCCCTAAACTCTAGGTTCTCACTCCAAGCACCTTCTCCAATCTGTTTGTTTATATGTTACATCTCATTTAAAAGTAGATCCAAGTCTTTACCTAGTGTCACAATCTCCATGTAATGATCTCTCCTAGAAGAGTTTGGATGGGCCATACTTCTGATAAATTTTTCAGAAGTTCCCAGGATCATCCCTGGTAAGACCACTGCACTGTAGCTCTACAAAGCCACCGAAGAGCTGTTCTGCCCAAAAGATAGGCTGACCTATGTGTCCCTTTTCTGGTTCCACCTGTGGCTGCTCCACCAGTTAGGATCTGTGCTGTTGAATCTCTCTTAGGTTCATTTTCCTATGATCACCCTCAAAACTGATAGCACATTCCCATACAATTTATAAGCTAGTGTTACTAGCCTGATTGCCTTTACGTTCTACATATCAGTTGTAATCTCAGTGCATACCAAAAGAGAGCTCAAGACTGTGTCCCTCATGGCTCTGTTGCCTGTGGCATATTTTACCAAGACCTCTCCTTGGCCAACAGGACAGCTACCTGAGAGACCACGGACTACTTGCCAGCTATCTCTGGCTACTCTTCCAAATATTTACTGTGTCACGTTGACACAGACCACTGCGCTGGCCTGTCCCTTTCATGTCTATCCCTGAGCCTGGTCCTCCTAGGCCTTGCTCACTCCTGTTATGGTACATGCCTTCATGTGCCCCTGTCCTGCAACAGGGTTCTTGTACTTAC
Source organism: Numida meleagris (assembly GCF_002078875.1). NCBI lineage: Eukaryota > Metazoa > Chordata > Aves > Galliformes > Numididae > Numida > Numida meleagris. Next base: position 17,600,933 of record NC_034411.1, on the reverse strand, counting down.
CCCTCCATCACCATAAAGCACTTGCAGTTTTTGTTCATGCTGAGTGATGCTGAATTCCATATAATAAGTGTGTTTATGATACACACAAGTAACTACTTTTGAATGAAGGGTGTGCATTTATGTTATTTTTAATGATAGAAGGCCTCCTGAAATAGAATTTATCTTGCTCAACCTTGAAATCGATGAGGCAATTGCTCATGTCTTCAGTGGAGAAGACACAATACTAAAATGTCCACACCTGATTTAACTAACACTTTTCATGTCTGTTGATGTTAATAGCTCTGTTCACCAAAATAATTCAACATAAAGAACAAGTTATAGCTTTAATATACTTAGTGAAATAAATACTTCATGCTGCTTGGGGGTATTTTTGGCCAAAATTTATATTTATGATATTCATATTAATCCTGCTTCTAAAAATTCCTGGAAGAAGAAAGTAATTTAATGCCCTAATTAGTTAAAACCAAATATAAATTCAAAAATGCACTACAATAAAAATAAGTTGTATTATGCATAATAGTCTGATTTATCTCAAAGTAAACTTCAACAGTGACTTTAAATTTCTGCATTTCATGCATATTTCATTTTCTTACTTGAATCATGCACATGCCATAAAATACAATTGTTTAAAACTCCTGATTAGCAGGAAAGTGGCAATGGAAGTTAATTATATTTTCCTAGTAAGTTATTACAGAAAGAAGTATTAAGTGGGCAGTTTTAACAAGTAATTATAAACAGTTTACTGATAACAGAGATTGCATTTTTCTTTCTCTCTGCATCAATTTGTAATTAGGTAAAAGGAGAACTTTATTACTTTTTTTTCTTATGTCCCTTTCATCACATAGGCACGCACACAGAACCTCTCACGGTACAAACTTAATGGAGGAATGGTGATTATGGATGGGAAACTCTGGTATGTATCAAATAAGACCCAACAAAATGGACTCCAGCCTGCTGTGGTTTGTGCTGAGACACAAGGACAAGGTACACATACAAGTGAGAAGCACTGACACTGGTGAACTGCTTTAAGAAAACTGACTTACCTTCTTGTAGGCACACAGGTTTATCACTTGGTTTCCAGCTCAGGGAGCCATTAAAGTGTCTCACACAAAGTTTTTTTGAAGTACCATTAAGCCTGTATCCTTCTTGGCAATGAAACCGGACTACCACGCTTTCAAAGAAAACACCTGCACTGGGTGTCTTGTATCCATGTTCAGGAGCTCCAGGATCCGCACAAGCATGTAGGTCATCAAACCCTATGTCAGACAAAGATACAATCAAACTGTGTTCATTCAGTCCTCATGTAGCCATAACCACACCTTGTCCACGTTTCTCTATTGATTAATCTCAATAGGGACCTTACATCTTCCATTAATGACTATTATCAACCCTATGTGGGTACTGGGTGGTCCAGACTCAGGAGAGGACCATTCTCCAGCCACAGGACAAACATATGGGGGACAGAAATATTTCTGTCCGGTTAGGTAATTATGGAGGAAACCAGAGCAAGCACGTTCCTTAATAGCTGACATATACAAAACTTAAGCACTGACTCAACCTACCTGAAGGGTTTGCACAGTAATGTATTTGTAATTACTCTTGGGCACTATTGGGTTCAAGAGGTCTGGTACCATTACTGGAAAGAATAACAATGTGTCAGAAGCAGAGTAGAAGAGGGAATAAAGAAAAGGGCATGAAGCCTAACTGCTTCACGCATTTAAACAGAAGATAAGCTGCTAGGTACAGGGAGATTTTGAGTTGTACAGGAGATCCACCAAAGGGATAAAAGACACTGTAATGCTAGAGATATGTGTTTTCCCTATGAAGCTGGCTTGGTGGCCCTACTAAACTCTTAAAACACTTTTATGGGAGCGCTGTATTACAGCATTCGTGCCAGAAGGGATTTTGTAAAGCCATTTATATCCATAAAACTAACTGTAAAATAACAAACAAAAAGCCAACAGTTGCAATCATGAAATGTGACTGTTTATCGCTTAATCAAACCCATTTCAACCTCATTTGCATAAATTGAGGCTTTTTTTTACTGCAAAATAATAACAGTTTAGCGCAGTTCTGAACAAGTACTGCATACTGAAAGAGCAGAAGAGTTTTGCAGGAGAAACAGCAGGGGGGCAATTAATGCTGGTGGAAGTGCTTGAAGAACTCGTAAATCATCACATTTTATCTTTAATGTTTTGATTTTAAAATAATAGTATTGGAAAGCCTTGGCTACTTCCTGTGTGATAAGCACAAAGCGTCTCTGTCATGCAGTCAGGAAGAATTAAGGTATTACAGAAGAAGACTTTTCAAAACAAACCTGTTTCCCAAACCATGCCCTCCACTGAAAGGCTCAGGAGAGCCACCAGACAGCCTGGCGTTTTCCTGATTCCATCCCATAGGTCAACTGTAGTGAAGGTCACTGTACTGAAATCTCCCAGCAGGCTACCATTTCCAGAAGGTGACTTGAGAGGATGGCCACAGCCCAGCATGAACGCCCGCATCCATGCAGCTGTCCCCTACCTCCAGCCTCTGCATTGCTCACGTACCAGCGGCACTTCACCTAAGGAGATGCCACTGGTGTTCCCTCTCTTTGCCCTGCTGAGGCAACACAAGAGCAGCAGAGAATTGTCAGATGGCTTGGGTTGGAGAGGATCCCAAAGCCCAGACAGCCCCAACTGCCAGCCATGGGCAGGGCTGCCCTCCCCCAGCTCAGGTTGCCCAGGGCCCCATCCGACCTGGCCTTGGGCGCCTCCAGGAATGGGGCACCACAGCTTCTCTGGGCAGCTGTGCCAGGGCCTCACCGCCCTCCAATTAAAGAATTTCTTGAGCATCTGTTCTTAACCACTTTTGCTTGTCCATACAGTGAAGTTTATTGCAAGGAGACACAGTCATTGCAAGAGCAAAGTGCAAGAAGTTTCTGAACTTCACATCCGCTCATCTGCCACAAAATCTCCAGTGCAAATCGTCTAAGACTCTATAATTTGCTAACAAGATGAACAAGGAGAAACACAGTCATTATGTTCATAGGATTATATCCTGTAGACAATACTTAATAATAGAGGAGGGCTGTCCATTTTTACTGGAGATTAAAAAGAAGTCTCTTATTCTTCAGACACCAAACTCACATCATTCAATAAAGTCAGTGATGATCTTGATTAATTTTCCACTAAGCTGAAGGATAACATGACATAAAGTTCAATTTTGTTACTTTGGACACCTCCGAGATTGTGGTCAGGCAAAGAATATTATAACCTGCCTTGAAATACACATATTTTCTTACTAACTGCATCAAAGAAAAGTACACAAATTACTGTTAAACCTCTGAAAAAAAAGGGAAGGGAAGGGAAAAGGAAGAAGGGAAGGGAAAAGGAGAGGGGAGAGGGGAGA